>NC_068421.1:22273840-22486340 GCF_023373465.1 Oncorhynchus keta
TGCTCTTTGGCTGTCGTGATGTGGGCTTTGTCTTCTGCCTTTGTCTGTCTCTCTCTGACTCTCTCTCTCTGACTCTCTCTCTCTGACTCTCTCTCTCTCTCTCTCTCTCTCTCTCTCTCTCTCTCTCGCTCTCTCTCTCTCTCTCTCTCTCTCTCTCGTGCGCTCTCCGTCTTTGAGTGCCATGCCTGGGAATCTAAAGACAGGAGTGAAGCCTCTCGGGTCTCCGTAGACCTCACTCAATCTCCCAGTATCTCGCCCAGAAACAGACTGCTGCACCAGATTGAATTTCTCACCAATCTCACAGGATGAGACCGAGACGTCTCCTCCTTCACCACCAGGCACAGCTTGGCCCATAGATCCATTCCTCTGATATATATTCCTTCACATCAGAAAAGAGAGGATGGAAGAATGCAGGGAGGCACTCTGGATTTACATTGAATCAACAGAGGGCGATGTCTAATAATTGCAAAATAGTGCATCTGGACTAAAAGGAGAATGTAGATTGTAGTTTATCCAAGTAAGCCATAAAATACTGACTCTCCTGGTGTAAGGGAAGGTTTGTTGGATTCTTGCTGTTACAATGTTCTTCCTTGTTGAGCAAATGTTCCTTCTTGTCATTCTGGTCACCACAGTAGCAGCTCTGTTTATGAATGTGTGTGCGTGAATGAGCGTACGTCTGTCTGTATGTGTGCTTGTGTGTGTCCGTGTGTGTTCAGTAAGCAGGATAGGAGAATAAATATTTACCATCTGTGTTTTTCCATCCATCCGACCGTCCCTCCCACCCCCTTTCTCTCCACGCAAGATTCCAGCGCCTTTTTATCAGTGCTGGAGTTCAGCCACAGGCTTTTTTAATTTTCTGCTTTTGTGTTTTTAGCCGAGATTGACAGGCCGCTCCCTCCCTGGAGCATTGTTCTATTAATCTGTTTAATATGCTACAGAAACACTCAAGTGCTGGAACAGGCAGCCTGCTAATGGAATCGCAGCAGGTAAAGCAGGCTAGCATATCTGACAGCGGAGACGGAGGAGGAGGGCGACCGGCTGTGTTACCAGGGCTCTGTGTGGTGCGGCGGCACCGGTCAGCACATTGGAGCGGGTGTCGCCACCCCTCAACACCCCTCCCATTGTGACCCTCTGTAGAGACAGACAGATGGACAAACCTACCTCCTGTGTGGTCCCGTGTTGTGAAAAAGCCCCCCTATCTCCTGTGTGGTCCCGTGTTGTGAAAAAGCCCCCATGTCCTGTATGGTCCCGTGTTGTGAAAAAGCCCCCCATGTCCTGTGTGGTCCCGTGTTGTGAAAAAGCCCCCCATGTCCTGTGTGGTCCCGTGTTGTGAAAAAGCCCCCCATGTCCTGTGTGGTCCCATGTTGTGATAAAGCCCCCCATGTCCTGTGTGGTCCCGTGTTGTGAAAAAGCCCCCTATCTCCTGTGTGGTCCCGTGTTGTGATAAAGCCCCCCATGTCCTGTGTGGTCCCGTGTTGTGAAAAAGCCCCCCTATCTCCTGTGTGGTCCCGTGTTGTGAAAAAGCCCCCCATGTCCTGTGTGGTCCCGTGTTGTGAAAAAGCCCCCCATGTCCTGTGTGGTCCCGTGTTGTGAAAAAGCCCCCCATGTCCTGTGTGGTCCCGTGTTGTGAAAAAGCCCCCCATGTCCTGTATGGTCCCGTGTTGTGAAAAAGCCCCCTATCTCCTGTGTGGTCCCGTGTTGTGAAACCCCCCTACCTCCTGTGTGGTCCCGGGTTGTGAAAAAGCCCCCCTACCTCATGTGTGGTCCCGTGTTGTGAAAAAGCCCCCTACCTCCTGTGTGGTCCCGTGTTGTGAAAAAGCCCCCCTACCTCCTGTGTGGTCCCGTGTTGTGAAAAAGCCCCCCTACCTCCTGTGTGGTCCCGGGTTGTGAAAAAGCCCCCCATGTCTTGTGTGGTTCTGTGTTGTGAAAAAGCCCCCCACGTCCTTCCATTACATATTGTTGTGTCTTGGAGACCTGCTACGCAAGCTGTGTGCATTATTTGGTGGTTTTAAGATAGTCTTTCTGTCATCAGTATTGGACAGAGCTCCTATAAGCGGCCATCAAAGGAAAGCCTTTGTGTGATCAAATGGCTTCTCCCAAAATACAGTAAAGCTGTATGAAAGGCTGCTCTTTTAATGAATCAAATCAAATCGAATGCTATTTGTCCCATGCACCGAATACAACAGGTGTAGACTTTGACGTGAAATGCACAAGCCCTTTGCCTACAATGCAGAGTTGAAAAGTTAGAAAACGAAATAAAGCTAAATAAATTAAAAAGGAAACAGTAACACAATAAAATAACAATAACGAGGTTATATACAAGAAGTACCACTACCGAGTCAATGTGCAAGGATTAGAGGTAGTTGAGGTAATTTGGGTAATATGTACATGTAGGTAGGGGTAAAAGTGACTAGGCAATAAGGATAGACAATGAACAGAGTAGTGGCAGTGTGTGTGAAGAGTGTGAAAGTGTTTCTATGTGTGAGTGTGTGTGTGTTTGTGGCGTTAAAATAGATTTGTGTGTGTGTGAGTGTACAGCGCATTCGAAAAATATTCAGTCCCTTTGACTTTTTCCACATACTGTTACGTTACAGCCTTATTCTAAAATGGATTAAATGCAAATTTCTCCTCATCGATGTACACACAAAGCAAAAACAGGTTTTTAGACATTTTTGCTAATTTATTAAAAAGACAAAAACAAATGCCTTATTTACATAAGTATTCAGACCCTTTGCTATGAGTCTCGAAATTGAGCTCAGGTACATCCTGTTTCCACAATTTGATTGGAGTCCACCTGTGGTAAATTAATTTGTTTGGACAATATTTGGAAAGGCACACACCAGTCTATATAAGGTCCCACAGTTGACAGTGCATGTCAGAGCAAAAACCTAGCCATGAGGTCAAAGGAATTGTGCGTAGAGCTCCAAGACAGTATTGTGTTCGAGGCACAGATCTGGGGAAGGGTACCAAAAATATGTTGCAGAATTGAAAGTCACCAAGACCACAGTGGCCTCCATCATTCTTAAAAGGAAGAAGTTTGGAACCACTAAGACTCTTCCTAGAACTGGCCGCAAGGCAAAACTGAGCAATTGGGGGAGAGCCTTGGTCCGGGAGGTGAGCAAGAACCGAATGGTCACTCTGACAGAGCACCAGACTACCTCTGTGGAGATGTCAGTTAAGGCAAGTCAGTTAAGAACAAATTCTTATTTACAATGATGGCCTAGGATCAGTGGATCCTGTAGTTTAGCATCTGCTTCATCTGACCATTTTTTTTTTATAGACCGAGTCACTGGTGCTTCCTGCTTAAATTGTTGCTTGTAAGCAGGAATCAGGAGGATATAATTATGGTCAGATTTGCCAAATGGAGGGCGAGGGAGAGCTTTGTATGTGTCTCTGTGTGTGGAGTAAAGGTGGTCTAGAGTTTTTTCCCTTTGGTTGCACATAGAAATGAGGTAAAACTGATTTAAGTTTCCCTGCATTAAAGTCCACAGCCACTAGAAACACCGCCTCTGGATGAGCAGTTTCCTGTTTGCTTATGGCAGTATACAGCTCATTGAGTGTGGTTTTAGTGCTGCCATCGGTCTGTGGTGGTATGTAGACAGCTATGAAAAATACAGATGAACTCTTTGTAGATAGTGTGGTCTACAGCTTATCATGAGATACTCTACCTCAGGCGAGCAAAACCTTGAGACTTCCTTAGATATTGTGCACCAGCTGTTGTTTACAAATATGCATAGGCCCCCTGCCCTGTGTCTTACCAGAGGCTGCTATTCTATCCTGCCAATAGAGGGTATAACCCGCCAGCTGCATGTTAGTAATGTCGTCGCTCAGCCACGACTTGGTGAAACATAAGATATTACAGTTTTTAATGTCTCGTTGGTAGAATATTCGTGCTTTCAATTTGTCCCATTTATTTTCCAGCAATTGAGCGTTAGCTAACAGTACAGATGGGAAAGGAAGTTTGGAGTATATCCTTTCTGTCTGCCTCATTAAAGAAAAATGATTCATCCAATTTGAGGTGAGTAATCGCTGTGCTGATGTTCAGAAGCTCTTTTCAGTCATAAGAGATGATAGTAGCAACATTATGTACAAAATAAGTTACAAACAATGCAAAAAAACAAAAAAAAATAGCACAGTTGGATAAGAGCCAATAAAACGGCTGCCATCCCCTCCGGCGCCATTACTTGTGTGTGTTGGAGTATCTGTGTGGTATGTGTTAGAATGTGTGTGGGAATAGAGCCAGTCTAGTCTATAGAGCCAGTGCAAAAAAAGAAGGGGGTCAATAAAAAAATAGTCTAGTTTGCCATTTGATTAACTGTTCAGCATGTCTGTATGTGTATGCATGTGTGTGTGTCTGTTTGCAGTGTGTGTGTGTATTGTGTTACCAGTGTGGTAGATTTGTTGTAAATGGCAGGCTCAGGCCCCCTGCTAAGAGAACGAGTTGTGCTTTAATTAACTCTGTGTTAATGGCGACACAGCGAGCGGTCACAGGTTGAAAACAGCGCTCTGAAAATGCCTGGCTCTGTCCTGTCCCAGAGAGATAACGTGGACCGTTTCGTCGTTCCGACCGTCAAGCCTTTCTGACATCCCCCTCCTGCTCCCTGTTGTAACTAGGCTGGAGACAGAAGAACACTGGACTCATTTGAACCCTACTTGCTTCTATCCTGAAGAATAGACTTGGGGGTAATAACATGCAAAGAGCTTCATTGTGACTCCCAGGAGATAATGCTGGCCTACTGGGAATGTCTTCCTCAATACAGTACAGGGGTGATATAGACTAACCTCTGTCTGTCTGTTGCCTTCATGGGATTTAGTTTCTGGAATAATGCAGTCATCCAGTCATATGTAGGTTAAGACCTTTGATCAGATGGGGGGTGTATCACAATAGAATTTGCTGTTGAAAAACAATGTAGCCATGTAACATATATGCTGAATGATTGAGGATATGCAAGTAAGAGCAGAGATAGTTTGGGAGGGGATTTGTCCATTTCACTTAGTTTGCCTTAGTTTGCTTCTGAGCGAACAAAGAGCCATTAAAATGATTTCCCGGCTCATCCCCTGCCATCCCCTGCTTTAAGACGTCTCCTACAGCATGTCCAGTGTGCTATACAGTACGTGTTAACGCCGTGATTGATTTGGGAGGCGCAAAATTACAGAAGCACTTAACATCAGCCGGCGTAGACGAAAGCTTCCTTAACCCTCCGCTCCAACTTTTAATGAGGTAATCTGGACTCGGACGCCAGAGCTAATCCGTTTCCAACCCCCGCCTCCCCCAGCAGCCCCACCTCTCGTTTCTCCCAAACCCCTATGGACCATGTTTTGGAACCGCCCAGCACATGTCCGACCGACGTGGGATGGGAAAACTACATGACATGACATGCAGTCTCCCCCTTCAAAAAAATACCCTAGTTCTATGATATACAACCTACCACTTTATATCTCCCTCCTCTGTCACTGAAGCTGGATCTCTGAAAATAAATAGCACGCCAAAAAGAGATGAGGCTCCTTAATGAAATGAGATCCCAGGGAAGCTGGAGTCAGTGTATAGTGAGGAGCAGGACTCGGATCAAAGCGAGCCACCAGTAATTAGAATACATGCTGAAGAGGAGCCTGTGATTTTGAGGGAAAATTACGTTGAGCCGTAAAATAAATTAGAGACGTCTTGAGGAAGAGACGGGTCGAGTTTTGCCGAGTCCGGGTCGAGTCAGGCAGAGTCAGTCGCTCGGCTCTCCCGAGGCGCGCACGCACGCACGCACGCACGCACGCACGCACGCACGCACGCACGCACGCACGCACGCACGCACGCACGCACGCACGCACGCACGCACGCACGCACGCACGCACGCACGCACGCACGCACACACACACACACACACACACACACACACACACACACACACACACACACACACACACACACACACACACACACACACACACACACACACACACACACACACACAGTATTTTGTTGTTGTAAGGGGATATGAAGGTAATATGGCTGCCATTGCAGAGCTGCTGTTGACTTGTGTGTGCTTCCTGGGCGCTGTGCTGCTGTCTGCAATAGCACAAGGCCACAACACTGCTACGTGGTAAATGTCACCCATCATCAAGCGCTTGTGCGACGGCTGCCCTTGCAGAGGGGAAAATGCCGATGTAGCAGATCCAGCCTTTGATTTAGACACTAACGGCAGCCGAACAGCAAAAGCACTGAGGCATGAAGGTAAATCCCCATAATTCACTGCTGAAAGGTTAGCCAGTGGCATACCTCCTCTCCAGTGTTCGTTAACAACAAATGTCACCTGATTGAAATAAGCACAGCTATATCTGTGGTGTGTATGTGTGTGCGACCGTGTTTGTCTGTGTACGTGTGTGTATGAGAGACAGAGAATCTGTGTGTGTCCTTGTGCCTTTGCTTTGAAACTGATATATACTGTGTTTTTACAGTGAATCTAATAGCAGTGTAACTCTTTTGCTGAAACTCTACATCACTTCAAGTCCTGTCAGCTCTTCTGCTGTGATCTTTATCAGGCCAACATGGGCCCACCTGCCGCTTCCTTATACAGTACATGACCAAAACTATGTGGACATATCTCATTCCAAAATCATGGGCATTAATATGGAGTTGGTCCCCCCTTTGCTGCTATAACAGCCTCCATTCTTCTGGGAAGGCTTTACACTAGATGTTGTAATACTGATGCGGGTACTTGCTTCCATTCAGCCACAAGAGCATTAGTGACGCTGGGCACTAATGTTGGGTGATTAGGCCTGGCTCGCAGTCGGCGTTCCTAATTCATCACAAAGGTGTTCGATGTGGTTGAGGTCAGGGTTCTGTGCAGGTCAGTCAAGTTCTTCCACACCGATCTCGACAAGGCATTTCTTTATTGACCTCGCTTTGTGTACAGGGGCATTGTCATGCTGAGTCAGGAAAGGGCCTTCCCCAAAATGCTGCAACAAAGTTGGAAGCACCGAATCATCTAGAATGTCATTGTATGCTGTAGTGTTAAGATCTCCCTTCACTGGAACTAAGGGGCCTAATTAAGAACCATGAAAAAAAGCCCCAGACCATTATTCCTCCTCCACCAAACTTTACAGTTGGCACTATGCATTCGGGCAGGTAGCGTTCCCCTGTCATCCGCCAAACCCAGATTCGTCCATCAGACTGCCAGATGGTGAAGTGTGATTCATCACTCTAGAGAACGCGTTTCCACTGCTCCAGAGTCCAAAGGCGGCGAGTTTTACACCACTCTAGCCAACGCTTGGCATTGCGCATGGTGATCTTAGGCTTGTGTGCGGCGGCTTGGCAGTAGAAACCCATCTCATGAAGCTCCCGACGAACAGTTCTTGTGCTGACGTTGCTTCCAGAGGCAGAATCCACTCATTTGAAAGGGTGTCCACATACTTTTGTTTATTGCAGACAACTGTAGTTATGTGAAATGACACCTGTTAATAATAGTGTACAGTGTTTAGTGTGAGTAGTAGGTCCCACACTAGTGGTAATATTACACTGTTTAGTCTGCCTGTTGTCAATGTCAGACCCCCCCATTCACTCCCAGTGTTAAATGAGTCCCTCACACACAATTGTTGACAGCTCTTTGGTACATTATGGTTCATGAGTTATTCGGCAATTTGCTCCACGAAATGTGTAGCCACTTTGAGTAAGCAGGGTATTCAGGTGTACGCTAAATGTGTAGCCACTTTGAGTAAGCAGGGTATTCAGGACTACACTAAATGTGTAGCCACTTTGAGTAAGCAGGGTCGTCAGGAGTACACTAAATGTGTAGCCACTTTGAGTAAGCAGGGTAGTCAGGAGTACACTAAATGTGTAGCCACTTTGAGTAAGCAGGGTATTCAGGACTACACTAAATGTGTAGCCACTTTGAGTAAGCAGGGTAGTCAGGAGTACACTAAATGTGTAGCCACTGAGTGAGCAGGATAGTCAGGACTACACTAAATGTTTAGACACTTTGAGTAAGCAGGGTATTCAGGAGTACACTAAATGTGTAGCCACTTTGAGTAAGCAGGGTATTCAGGTGTACGCTAAATGTGTAGCCACTTTGAGTAAGCAGGGTATTCAGGTGTACGCTAAATGTGTAGCCACTTTGAGTAAGCAGGGTATTCAGGTGTACGCTAAATCTGTAGCCATTTTGAGTAAGCAGGGTATTCAGGAGTACACTAAATGTGTAGCCACTTTGAGTAAGCAGGGTATTCAGGTGTACGCTAAATCTGTAGCCACTTTGAGTAAGCAGGGTATTCAGGAGTACACTAAATGTGTAGCCACTTTGAGTAAGCAGGGTATTCAGGAGTACACTAAATGTGTAGCCACTTTGAGTAAGCAGGGTATTCAGGTGTACGCTAAATGTGTAGCCACTTTGAGTAAGCAGGGTATTCAGGTGTACGCTAAATGTGTAGCCACTTTGAGTAAGCAGGGTATTCAGGTGTACGCTAAATCTGTAGCCATTTTGAGTAAGCAGGGTATTCAGGAGTACGCTAAATGTGTAGCCACTTTGAGTAAGCAGGGTATTCAGGTGTACGCTAAATCTGTAGCCACTTTGAGTAAGCAGGGTATTCAGGAGTACACTAAATGTGTAGCCACTTTGAGTAAGCAGGGTATTCAGGAGTACACTAAATGTGTAGCCACTTTGAGTAAGCAGGGTATTCAGGTGTACGCTAAATGTGTAGCCACTTTGAGTAAGCAGGGTATTCAGGTGTACGCTAAATGTGTAGCCACTTTGAGTAAGCAGGGTATTCAGGTGTACGCTAAATCTGTAGCCATTTTGAGTAAGCAGGGTATTCAGGAGTACACTAAATGTGTAGCCACTTTGAGTAAGCAGGGTATTCAGGTGTACGCTAAATCTGTAGCCACTTTGAGTAAGCAGGGTATTCAGGAGTACACTAAATGTGTAGCCACTTTGAGTAAGCAGGGTATTCAGGAGTACACTAAATGTGTAGCCACTTTGAGTAAGCAGGGTATTCAGGTGTACGCTAAATGTGTAGCCTCTTTGAGTAAGCAGGGTATTCAGGAGTACGCTAAATGTGTAGCCAATACAGTACATACTGTACAGACAATCCCATTACCTTCAATAGGGATCTTACTGACCTTGATCCTTAGTCTCTGACTTTAGCCCATTGGCTCATCTGACCACTCTAACATTGTGTTGTGTTCAGTGTATGACACAACACCCTACCGGCTGTGTGTGTGTGCATTGTGGGGTTTGGAGACTAAGGCTGTCAGGGTCTCTGCTGTAGGAGCCCTGCTCTGACAAGGTCTGTGGTATATTTACACCTGGCCACAGACTCCCCCAGCCTTTCCTCATCTCCCCTACCTACCTCTACCTCCATGCCTCCCCGTGCCTGCAGAGAATCATCATTAAGTTTGGTTGATTAGTCATCATTCAAGCATCCAACATGGTCAGAAGAGGATCCGGCCAGTGGATGTGTAAACAGAGGGTGAGAGGGAGACAGAGGGGGAGAATGAGAGAGAATTTGAGCGAGAGAATGAAAGAGCAAAAGAGAGAGAGAGAATGAGAGAGAGAAAGAGAGTGTGTGAGAGTGTTTGTTTAAGGGAGGGACAGGGTTGAAGAAAGAGATGGCAGCTTATAGTTGATGTACTGCTCCTCATGTTCATGCTGGGGCCTTTCTCCTTTTCTCTGTCTGATGAATTGGAGACAGAGAGACTATCACTTCTCTCCTGCTGCTCTCTCCTCTCACAGGCCACAGACCAACGCACTCTGATGCACTGCTCTGTTCTCTTTCCTCTCCTGGCTACTGAGCCCTA
The DNA here is from genome assembly GCF_023373465.1 of Oncorhynchus keta. Taxonomy (NCBI): domain Eukaryota; kingdom Metazoa; phylum Chordata; class Actinopteri; order Salmoniformes; family Salmonidae; genus Oncorhynchus; species Oncorhynchus keta. The sequence goes on from NC_068421.1 coordinate 22,283,619, forward strand.
ACAGTGTATTTTTGGAGGGATTTTTTTCAACTTGTTCTTATTATGTTCATTATTGTTCTTTCTTCATGTGAGCCCGAAGATGTAATGTACTATACAAAATCAAATAAAAAATGCATCAGTTGGTGTGTGTGTGTGGTGTGTGTTTGTCCAGTATTCACATGGTGCCCCGACCAACGAGGGAGCAGCTTAGCTCTCACAGAAGGTCAGTGAGGTGAGTGGTTCAGATCCTGATTGGATGTTTGCTCCACAGCAGAGCCAGCCACCGTAGCTGTAGCCCACGGCAAGGCAAAATCCTGCTGCCTGCCAGGAAATTACAGCAGGGACCTGGAACCAGCCACACAGTGTCACTTTCACTCGCAGGTCTTTCTCCCTTTCTCTATCTCGCTCTGAATTTCATTCGCAAGTCTCTCTTTTTCACTCTCTCTCTCTTTTCTACACACACACACACACACACACACACACACACACACACACACACACACACACACACACACACACACACACACACACACACACACACACACACACACACACACACATTGGTTTGCATTGGTTTTACAGAAAAGCTGCTCGCACGCAGGCACAAAAAAGCTGCTCGCACGCAGGCACAATCTCTACACACACAGCCTCAATGCACAGTCTCTACACACACAGCCTCAATGCACAGTCTCTACACACACAGCCTCAATGCACAATCTCTACATACACAGCCTCAATGCACAGTCTCTACACACACAGCCTCAATGCACAGTCTCTACACACACAGCCTCAATGCACAGTCTCTACACACACAGCCTCAATATACAGTCTCTACACACACACAGCCTCAATGGACAGTCTCTACACACACAGCCTCAATGCACAGCCTCTACACACACAGCCTCAATGCACAGTCTCTACACACACAGCCTCAATGCACAGTCTCTACACACACAGCCTCAATGCACAGTCTCTACACACACAGCCTCAATGCACAGTCTCTACACACACAGCCTCAATGCACAGTCTCTACACACACAGCCTCAATGCACAGTCTCTACACACACAGCCTCAATGCACAGTCTCTACACACACAGCCTCAATGCACAGTCTCTACACACACAGCCTCAATGCACAGTCTCTACACACACAGCCTCAATGCACAGTCTCTACACACACAGCCTCAATGCACAGTCTCTACACACACAGCCTCAATGCACAGTCTCTACACACACAGCCTCAATGCACAGTCTCTACACACACAGCCTCAATGCACAGTCTCTACACACACAGCCTCAATGCACAGTCTCTACACACACAGCCTCAATGCACAGTCTCTACACACACAGCCTCAATGCACAGTCTCTACACACACAGCCTCAATGCACAGTCTCTACACACACAGCCTCAATGCACAGTCTCTACACACACAGCCTCAATGCACAGTCTCTACACACACAGCCTCAATGCACAGTCTCTACACACACAGCCTCAATGCACAGTCTCTACACACACAGCCTCAATGCACAGTCTCTACACACACAGCCTCAATTCACAGTCTCTACACACACAGCCTCAATGCACAGTCTCTACACACACAGCCTCAATGCACAGTATTGATGCTCTGTTTATTCCGTGCTTATGGAACACTGCCTCCCAAATTGTCTAGAGCCTTTCGTTTTTTAGCCAGAAAACTTTCCCCTGGCAAAGTCATGCTCCCTCACTCTGTGTCTTTCCACCACAGCCCACTACTTATCTTTGTCTCACATGTTTAAGAGGGGCCTTGCAGCTTAGTGGCTTCCTTTTGAATACGTTGATATTAAAGGGAGGGGTGCAGAGAGAGAAAGATGACTACTTTTTCCATTTACCCTGCTTGAACCCTCTGTCTTGTTAGAAGGTACACCGCAGTACATCCACCATCACACACACAATCTACACTCTCCTCCCTGTCACACACACACACACACACACACACACACACACACACACACACACACACACACACACACACACACACACAGGGACATTAATCCCTCAATCTGCATAGACGCTGGGCACCTCAGCGGCCAGGGGCTGCCGAGCCTCGCCACCGTGCCGTGTGATCTCACATTGTTTTGTGAAAATTGCAGCCTCTGATGATGGGAATCTCATTCCCTGTAGAGAAAGGAGGAGGAGGAGGAGGAAGGAGGGCAGCCTCAGTCTCAGCAGCTGGCCCACAGCCCACCATGCTGATGTGTACCTGCTCTGCACGCCACCGCTCACACAGCGGGAAGGAGGGGTGAGGAGGGGGGATGACAAATCGGAATTCACCAAATTGCTGATACACATGTAAGCAAATATCCTTGCAAATGATTGCCTCTCTTCAGGCTCGAGCCCTGCATTGATGCTGGTTATTTAACATGGCGGAGGACGCATGGTTGTTCCTCCACGGCATCTAATTTGCATTGCGTGCTGAAACACATGAACCAGGTCTGATAAGTGGAGGTCTTCACCAATATTTTGATTTGATGTTTTGTGATAGGCTGATATCAAAACAGTGGTGGGTTTCCAATCAATGGAACATGTGGTTTATTTGGGCTAAAATTCATTTTTTTATTGGGGTGTCTCCATCTCTGTGTAATTTGCCATCTTTAGTCGCCTTGCTTGTTTTTACAGTACATTTGTCATTGGACCAATACTACGTAAGAAAATGAATATAAATACAGGCATATTTTCACTCATTTACCACATTCTAAAGTTATTGTAGATATCATTGTAATGCGCAACATATTTTGTACGTCTAAATACTGTATGATTATATGACTTTGATGAAAATTGGTAATCTGTTATCTATAATTAAATCCATATTTTCTGTTGTGTTACAGATGCAGGTCTGAGGTCCTGTATCGAATTAGGTAAGGTATATCACACATTGAATTTCCACAGGAACAGTGAGAATAACAGAACAAAAAAAAGACGAGAGAAAGAGAGAGTGAGACCACGAGGTGCAGAGCAAGGCTGTGCATTTTGTCACCAGGGGCTGGGAGAGAGAGAGTGAGACCACGAGGTGCAGAGCAAGGCTGTGCATTTTGTCACCAGGGACTAGGAGAGAGAGAGAGTGAGACCACGAGGTGCAGAGCAAGGCTGTGCATTTTGTCACCAGGGGCTGGGAGAGAGAGTGAGACCACGAGGTGCAGAGCAAGGCTGTGCATTTTGTCACCAGGGACTAGGAGAGAGAGAGTGAGACCATGAGGTGCAGAGCAAGGCTGTGCATTTTGTCACCAGGGACTGGGAGAGAGAGTGAGACCACGAGGTGCAGAGCAAGGCTGTGCATTTTGTCACCAGGGGCTGGGAGAAGTTGTCAGGCAGAGTGTGTGAGCCAGAGATGATAATGTGGCATGACACTTCTGAAATGAGACACTGGTTGCCATGGCAAAGAGGCAGGAGGGACAGTCTCTCAAGAGGCCCAAATAAAACAAGCTGTAAATGATGTTTGATTAGAATTTAGATGATGGAACAGTTCGGGACAGGCCTTGGCTTCTGCAATTCTACATTAGGCTGCCTTTCCCTGGCAATACACAAATATTATCTCTTTCTCTTTCGCTCTCTATCCCACGGACATGCACATGCACCTGCACCCACACAAGCAAATGCACACGCACACACTATTTGATCAGTCTGTGCTGTCTGTAGACAGAGCAGTGTTGTGTAGCTCTGGGAGATTTCAGCCGACTGAGGGGAGACAATGCAGAACACAATTTTAGGAGAGGAAAGATAGGAAGGGAGGAAGAGGGGGAGAGACCCTATAGTGTTTACTCACCACCGTGAGGCTCAGTCCACATCTCACCCGTCTCCCCACCCCCCAGTGTTTTACTGAGAGCTTAGTGCCGGGAAGGTTCTGTGTGCCGTATGGCAAGTAGAACATTAGAGCACATGATTGGCTCGCCACCCCGCCTGTTTACCCTGTGCGGACGAGTGCATTTTCTTATTTCAAACTTCCATAAGTTATTTGCCCAGCGGCTGCTGTGAGCATCTCTTCACCCACCAACCCTTCTACCCCCCTTCTGAAATCTCCTGCTATGGTTTACTGATCTTGTAGTGTGTGTATAGTCCAACTAACAAGTATGTCTGCTGCAAGCTAACCACATCACACTGCAGCTCACCACCTCTGTCATGCACAAGATCTGAAGAACCAGATCAGTCCAGTACCACATTCTATTCCACAGTAACTACAAGGAACCCAGAGGAGAACAGTGATCGCACAGCGTAAAGAATATATTAAAGCCAGAGGAGTAATCAGCCATGTTGTGATGGCCCCTGTCTGTATTCTCTAATTATGGGACACACAGTGGCAAGGCTCAGCCAACATCTCTTCACATCTCTTCCTCTCCTCTTCCTCTCCTCTCTTCTTCCCACTTTCCATCCCACCCCTTCAACCCCAGCTGGTAATGAACTGCTTACCAAGCCTGAACTAATCAGGGCTGACTGCTCTCTGTCACTGTCAATTACACAGCAGACAAGCCCTCTCTCTCCTCTCCTCCTCCTCCTACTCCTCCTCCTTTCCTCCTCCTCTTCCCTCAGAAAGGGCCAGTACCTACTCACCTCCTCGGTTACAAATTTAAAAGTTACTTGTGAAAGGGAGAACAGAAGACCCGAGTAGGGTATCCCCCCTTTAGAGTCTCCTCAGTGGTCAAAGCTGGCACAGACTTTATAAACAAATCAAATGAGTGGGAAATGTACATTGATTACATGACAGTTAGTATGGTCGCTAAGGCTGTGTGTTGCTGTGGCTGAGGGTGTCTTGGTATCAAAACTAGCCTGGAAAACAGCATTCTTTGTTAGTATTAGACTCAGTAGTAAATCTGCAGCATAACGTTACTATACTGTATGAATTGGCATGACTGTTTGAATTTGAAGTGCGTGAAAGCCTCTGTAGTCTTGATGTATTGGTATACGGACAAGAATAGATTTGATGTATGCGTGTCTTGTGTCTGAGAGGAAGAGGTGGACTGTTGAACCAACTTGTGTATGAGTGTAGTGCCACACAGTGAGTGTATTTGACTCTGTGGTTTGTGAATGTGCGTGTAAACTGGTAGCAGCTGGTCTCAGCTGTGTCCCTTTATAACCATCCACTCCCCCCTCTTGTGTTTGACCAATCAATGTGCAATGGCAGACTTCATCAGTAATCACAACAGTGTGACACAGAGCTATGGGGCTCACCGGACCCTGGACTCACACACGGGTATATTTTTTATTTTAATGTGTGTATATATTGTTTGTGTGTGTGTGTGTGTGTGTGTGTTTGTGTACTGTATGTATGCTTAACCAATAATTACCTGCCGTGGTATTCTCAGCCAGACGAGCATGGCCCATACTCTATCCTAAATGTCCTGAGAATAAAACATGTGTTTTTTAATGTGCTCCAAGCCATGTTATTTAAAGTAATTAACCTTAATTTTCCCAAAAAAGAGACAAATCTTTATTAGACCGTTGCCTCTAAAGTAGCGGTGCCGTCGACCGGCGTCCATCTCCCTACGCTCCTAATGGAGTCCTCACTTAATCAAAATTCATCCATCAGATCTCGGTGTTGAATCATCTTTTAATTGGAAGTTACATTCTGGTTAATAGTTTTATAATTCACAGGCTGTAATAGTTTCACCGCTGGGATCTGCTCTATTTCCACCGCCGATGTGACACCACCTCTTTTCTTCTTCCCTCCCTCCCATCCTTCCTCCTCGCCAACCGTGTGGTGAAGACTTTAACACTACCCCCCCCCACTAACCCCCCCCTCCCACCCCCTCACCGCTCCACCCAATGCAACACGGCACATCCTCTCTCTGACTGTACCAGCCTGTAGCATCACCAACCAACCCTCAATATTAATAGCCAGTAATAAATTAGATCAAAATGTGGAATAGCAGCCTCCTGGCGGCCAGCCCGAGAGGCACGGACCTCTGACTCTGAGTGTCATAGCCCTATATTTAGCCACACAGAGATGAGCTCCTGATTATCCATGTACTGAAGGGGCTCTACTTTACATTGAGTCAAAATCTTTCAAAGCACCTACGGGTTTGGATAGACAGTATAGCTCTACTATACCATAGACACTGCTGAGCCATATAGACGGGTGGGTTGTTTGCCAACAAAATCGATGCGTGAGCAACTTGTTGTCTCTCAAATTAATTGTTACAGTTGTTGCTTAGCAAGCTAGCAAATATCTGCCAAATTAGCATTTATGTGACATAAGTCTCCTCAAAATACCTCAAGACAAGTTATCAAGTAGCTGAAACGATTCCCCGCATGGCAGCTTCTTGTCATTGTTGCTAGCTATCTGACCGTTCAGAATCATAACAACACACTGCCTTTAGCCTCCAACATGCGTGTGTATCATTGTCGTGACGTTGTCAACCCACCTGTCTGTAGTGTCCCTTTCAGTATTTCACCTCCCATTGGGCTCCAAAAAACAAATAACCACAGCTTTACCTTTCTAAGGTAAAGTGCCTTTCTTAGGTAAAGTGCCATTCTTAGGTAAAGTGCCATTCTTAGGTAAAGTGCCATTCTTAGGTAAAGTGCCATTCTTAGGTAAAGTGCCATTCTTAGGTAAAGTGCCATTCTTAGGTAAAGTGCTATCCGGAGACATGTGTCGCCCCTCTACTACTTGATGAGGTGGGTAAAATTATCATCACAACATGTCCTTGCTTTTACAAACACACACTGTAACATATACTATTCTTTAACAACGTGACACACACTGTAACGTATACTATTCTTTAACAACGTGACACATACTGTAACGTATACTATTCTTTAACAACGTGACACACACTGTAATGTATACTATTCTTTAACAACGTGACACATTCTGTAACGTATACTATTCTTTAACAACGTGACACATACTGTAACGTATACTATTCTTTAACAACGTGACACACACTGTAACGTATACTATTCTTTAACAACGTGACACATTCTGTAACGTATACTATTCTTTAACAACGTGACACACACTGTAATGTATACTATTCTTTAACAACGTGACACACTGTAATGTATACTATTCTTTAACAACGTGACACATTCTGTAACGTATACTATTCTTTAACAACGTGACACATACTGTAACGTATACTATTCTTTAACAACGTGACACATACTGTAACGTATACTATTCTTTAACAACGTGACACATTCTGTAACGTATACTATTCTTTAACAACGTGACACACACTGTAATGTATACTATTCTTTAACAACGTGACACATTCTGTAACGTATACTATTCTTTAACAACGTGACACACACTGTAACGTATACTATTCTTTAACAACGTGACACATTCTGTAACGTATACTATTCTTTAACAACGTGACACACACTGTAATGTATACTATTCTTTAACAACGTGACACATTCTGTAACATATACTATTCTTTAACAACGTGGCACATTCTGTAACGTATACTATTCTTTAACAACGTGACACATACTGTAACGTATACTATTCTTTAATAACAACGTGACACACACTGTAACGTATACTATTCTTTAACAACGTGACACACACTGTAATGTATACTATTCTTTAACAACGTGACACATACTGTAACGTATACTATTCTTTAACAACGTGACACATACTGTAACGTATACTATTCTTTAATAACAATGTGACACATTCTGTAACGTATACTATTCTTTAACAACGTGACACATACTGTAACGTATACTATTCTTTAATAACAATGTGACACATTCTGTAACGTATACTATTCTTTAACAACGTGACACATACTGTAACGTATACTATTCTTTAACAACGTGACACATTCTGTAACGTATACTATTCTTTAACAACGTGACACACACTGTAATGTATACTATTCTTTAACAACGTGACACATACTGTAACGTATACTATTCTTTAACAACGTGACACACACTGTAATGTATACTATTCTTTAACAACGTGACACATACTGTAATGTATACTATTCTTTAACAACGTTGACACATACTGTAACTTATACTATTCTTTAACAACGTGACACACACTGTAACGTATACTATTCTTTAATAACAACGTGACACACACTGTAACGTATACTATTCTTTAATAACAACGTGACACATACTGTAACGTATACTATTCTTTAACAACGTGACACACACTGTAACGTATACTATTCTTTAACAATGTGACACATACTGTAACGTATACTATTCTTTAACAACGTGACACACACTGTAACGTATACTATTCTTTAACAATGTGACACATACTGTAACGTATACTATTCTTTAACAATGTGACACATACTGTAACGTATACTATTCTTTAACAATGTGACACATACTGTAACGTATACTATTCTTTAACAACGTGACACATACTGTAACGTATACTATTCTTTTAACAACTGTGACTATTCTTTAATAACAACTGTAACTGTAACGTATACTATTCTTTAACAACGTGACACACACTGTAACGTATACTATTCTTTAATAACAACGTGACACACACTGTAACGTATACTATTCTTTAACAACGTGACACATACTGTAACGTATACTATTCTTTAACAACGTGACACATACTGTAACGTATACTATTCTTTAACAATGTGACACACACTGTAACGTATACTATTCTTTAATAACAACGTGACACACACTGTAACGTATACTATTCTTTAATAACAACGTGACACACACTGTAACGTATACTATTCTTTAACAACGTGACACATACTGTAACGTATACTATTCTTTAACAACGTGACACACACTGTAACGTATACTATTCTTTTAACAACGTGACACATACTGTAACGTATACTATTCTTTAATAACAACGTGACACATACTGTAACGTATACTATTCTTTAACAACGTGACACATACTGTAACGTATACTATTCTTTAACAACGTGACACACTGTAACGTATACTATTCTTTAACAACGTAACAACTGTGTATACTATTCTTTAACAACGTGACACACACTGTAACGTATACTATTCTTTAACAACGTGACACACACTGTAACGTATACTATTCTTTAACAACGTGACACACACTGTAACGTATACTATTCTTTTAACAACGTGACACATACTGTAACGTATACTATTCTTTAACAATTCTGTGACACACACTGTAACGTATACTATTCTTTATAACAACTATTCTTTACTATTCTTTAACAACGTGACACACACTGTAACGTATACTATTCTTTAATAACAACGTGACACACACTGTAACGTATACTATTCTTTAACAACGTGACACACACTGTAACGTATACTATTCTTTAACAACGTGACACATACTGTAACGTATACTATTCTTTAACAACGTGACACACACTGTAACGTATACTATTCTTTAACAACGTGACACACTGTAACGTATACTATTCTTTAACAACGTAACAACTGTAACGTATACTATTCTTTAACAACGTGACACACACTGTAACGTATACTATTCTTTAACAACGTGACACATACTGTAACGTATACTATTCTTTAACAACGTACTGTAACGTATACTATTCTTTAACAACGTGACACACACTGTAACGTATACTATTCTTTAACAACGTGACACACACTGTAACGTATACTATTCTTTAACAACGTGACACATACTGTAACGTATACTATTCTTTAACAACGTGACACATTCTGTAACGTATACTATTCTTTAACAACGTGACACACACTGTAACGTATACTATTCTTTAACAACGTGACACATACTGTAACGTATACTATTCTTTAACAACGTGACACATTCTGTAACGTATACTATTCTTTAACAACGTGACACACACTGTAACGTATACTATTCTTTAACAACGTGACACACACTGTAACGTATACTATTCTTTAACAACGTGACACACACTGTAACGTATACTATTCTTTAACAACGTGACACATACTGTAACGTATACTATTCTTTAACAACGTGACACACACTGTAACGTATACTATTCTTTAACAACGTGACACATACTGTAACGTATACTATTCTTTAACAACGTGACACATACTGTAACGTATACTATTCTTTAACAACGTGACACACACTGTAACGTATACTATTCTTTAACAACGTGACACACACTGTAACGTATACTATTCTTTAACAACGTGACACATACTGTAACGTATACTATTCTTTAACAACGTGACACACACTGTAACGTATACTATTCTTTAACAACGTGACACGTAACGTATACTATTCTTTAACAACGTGACACATTCTGTAACGTATACTATTCTTTAACAACGTGACACACACTGTAACGTATACTATTCTTTAACAACGTGACACACACTGTAACGTATACTATTCTTTAACAAACAACGTGACATTCTTTAACAACACTGTAACGTATACTATTCTTTAACAACGTGACACATACTGTAACGTATACTATTCTTTAACAACGTGACACATTCTGTAACGTATACTATTCTTTAACAACGTGACACACACTGTAACGTATACTATTCTTTAACAACGTGACACACTGTAACGTATACTATTCTTTAACAACGTGACACACACTGTAACGTATACTATTCTTTAACAACGTGACACACACTGTAACGTATACTATTCTTTAACAACGTGACACACTGTAACGTATACTATTCTTTAACAACGTGACACATACTGTAACGTATACTATTCTTTAACAACGTGACACATTCTGTAACGTATACTATTCTTTAACAACGTGACACATACTGTAACGTATACTATTCTTTAACAACGTGACACACACTGTAACGTATACTATTCTTTTAACAACGTGACACACACTGTAACGTATACTATTCTTTAACAACGTGACACACACTGTAACGTATACTATTCTTTAACAACGTGACACATACTGTAACGTATACTATTCTTTAACAACGTACTGTAACGTATACTATTCTTTAACAACGTGACACATACTGTAACGTATACTATTCTTTAACAACGTGACACATACTGTAACGTATACTATTCTTTTAACAACGTGACACATACTGTAACGTATACTATTCTTTAACAACGTGACACATACTGTAACGTATACTATTCTTTAACAACGTGACACATTCTGTAACGTATACTATTCTTTAACAACGTGACACATACTGTAACGTATACTATTCTTTAACAACGTGACACATACTGTAACGTATACTATTCTTTAACAACGTGACACATACTGTAACGTATACTATTCTTTAACAACGTGACACATACTGTAACGTATACTATTCTTTAACAACGTGACACACACTGTAACGTATACTATTCTTTAACAACGTGACACATACTGTAACGTATACTATTCTTTAACAACGTGACACATTCTGTAACGTATACTATTCTTTAACAACGTGACACACACTGTAACGTATACTATTCTTTAACAATTCTTAACAATTCTTTAACAACGTGACACATACTGTAACGTATACTATTCTTTAACAACGTGACACACACTGTAACGTATACTATTCTTTAACAACGTGACACATACTGTAACGTATACTATTCTTTAACAACGTGACACATACTGTAATATACTATTCTTTAACAACGTGACACATTCTGTAACGTATACTATTCTTTAACAACGTGACACATACTGTAACGTATACTATTCTTTAACAACGTGACACACACTGTTATAATTCTTTAACAACGTGACACACACTGTAACGTATACTATTCTTTTAACAACGTGACACATACTGTAACGTATACTATTCTTTAACAACGTGACACATACTGTAACGTATACTATTCTTTAACAACGTGACACACACTGTAACGTATACTATTCTTTAACAACGTGACACATACTGTAACGTATACTATTCTTTAACAAACACACTGTAACGTATACTATTCTTTAACAACGTGACACATACTGTAACGTATACTATTCTTTAACAACGTGACACATACTGTAACATATACTATTCTTTAACAACGTGACACACACTGTAACGTATACTATTCTTTAACAACGTGACACATACTGTAACATATACTATTCTTTAACAACGTGACACATACTGTAACATATACTATTCTTTAACAACGTGACACATTCTGTAACGTATACTATTCTTTAATAACAACGTGACACACACTGTAACGTATACTATTCTTTAATAACAACGTGACACATACTGTAACATATACTATTCTTTAATAACAACGTGACACATACTGTAACATATACTATTCTTTAACAACGTGACACATTCTGTAACGTATACTATTCTTTAATAACAACGTGACACACACTGTAACGTATACTATTCTTTAATAACAACGTGACACACACTGTAACGTATACTATTCTTTAATAACAACGTGACATACTGTAACGTGTACTATTCTTTAACAACGTGACACATACTGTAACGTATAATATTCTTTAACAACGTGACACACACTGTAACGTATACTATTCATTAACAACGTGACACATACTGTAACGTATACTATTCTTTAACAACGTGACACATTCTGTAACGTATACTATTCTTAAACAACGTGACACACACTGTAACATATACTATTCTTTAACAACGTGACACACACTGTAACATATACTATTCTTTAACAACGTGACACACACTGTAACATATACTATTCTTTAACAACGTGACACATTCTGTAACGTATACTATTCTTTAACAACGTGACACACACTGTAACATATACTATTCTTTAACAACGTGACACATTCTGTAACGTATACTATTCTTTAACAACGTGACACACACTGTAACGTATACTATTCTTTAACAACGTGACACATTCTGTAACGTATACTATTCTTTAACAACGTGACACATACTGTAACGTATACTATTCTTTAACAACGTGACACATACTGTAACATATACTATTCTTTAATAACAACGTGACACATTCTGTAACGTATACTATTCTTTAACAACGTGACACACACTGTTACGTATACTATTCTTTAATAACAACGTGACACATACTGTAACGTATACTATTCTTTAATAACAACGTGACACATACTGTAACGTATACTATTCTTTAATAACAACGTGACACATACTGTAACATATACTATTCTTTAACAACGTGACACATTCTGTAACGTATACTATTCTTTAACAACATGACACACACTGTAACATATACTATTCTTTAACAACGTGACACATTCTGTAATGTATACTATTCTTTAACAACGTGACACATACTGTAACGTATACTATTCTTTAACAACGTGACACATACTGTAACATATACTATTCTTTAATAACAACGTGACACATTCTGTAACGTATACTATTCTTTAACAACGTGACACACACTGTTACGTATACTATTCTTTAATAACAACGTGACACATACTGTAACGTATACTATTCTTTAATAACAACGTGACACATACTGTAATGTATACTATTCTTTAACAACGTGACACATTCTGTAACGTATACTATTCTTTAACAACGTGACACATACTGTAACGTATACTATTCTTTAACAACGTGACACATTCTGTAACGTATACTATTCTTTAACAACGTGACACATACTGTAACGTATACTATTCTTTAACAACGTGACACATTCTGTAACGTATACTATTCTTTAACAACGTGACACATACTGTAACGTATACTATTCTTTAACAACGTGACACATACTGTAACGTATACTATTCTTTAACAACGTGACACACACTGTAACGTATACTATTCTTTAACAACGTGACACATACTGTAACGTATACTATTCTTTAACAACGTGACACATTCTGTAACGTATACTATTCTTTAACAACGTGACACATACTGTAACGTATACTATTCTTTAACAACGTGACACATACTGTAACATATACTATTCTTTAACAACGTGACACATACTGTAACGTATACTATTCTTTAACAACGTGACACACACTGTAACGTATACTATTCTTTAACAACGTGACACATACTGTAACGTATACTATTCTTTAACAACGTGACACATACTGTAACGTATACTATTCTTTAACAACGTGACACATACTGTAACGTATACTATTCTTTAACAACGTGACACATACTGTAACGTATACTATTCTTTAACAACGTGACACATTCTGTAACGTATACTATTCTTTAACAACGTGACACATACTGTAACTTATACTATTCTTTAACAATGTGACACACACTGTAACGTATACTATTCTTTAACAACGTGACACATACTGTAACGTTTACTATTCTTTAATAACAACGTTGACACATACTGTAACGTATACTATTCTTTAACAACGTGACACATACTGTAACGTATACTATTCTTTAACAACGTGAAACACACTGTAACGTATACTATTCTTTAACAACGTGACACACACTGTAACGTATACTATTCTTTAACAACGTGACACATTCTGTAACGTATACTATTCTTTAACAACGTGACACATACTGTAACGTATACTATTCTTTAACAACGTGACACATACTGTAACGTATACTATTCTTTAACAACGTGACACATACTGTAATGTATACTATTCTTTAACAACGTGACACACACTGTAACGTATACTATTCTTTTAACAACGTGACACATTCTGTAACGTATACTATTCTTTAACAACGTGACACATACTGTAACGTATACTATTCTTTAACAACGTGACACATACTGTAACGTATACTATTCTTTAACAACGTGACTGTAATGTATACTATTCTTTAACAACGTGACACACACTGTAACGTATACTATTCTTTAACAACGTGACACATACTGTAACGTATACTATTCTTTTAACAACGTGACACTGTAATGTATACTATTCTTTAAACGTTGACACATACTGTAATGTATACTATTCTTTAACAACGTACACATACTGTAACGTATACTATTCTTTAACAACGTGACACATACTGTAACTTATACTATTCTTTAACAACGTGACACACACTGTAACGTATACTATTCTTTAACAACGTGACACATACTGTAACGTATACTATTCTTTAATAACAACGTGACACATACTGTAACGTATACTATTCTTTAACAACGTGACACATACTGTAACGTATACTATTCTTTAACAACGTGACACACACTGTAACGTATACTATTCTTTAACAACGTGACACATACTGTAACGTATACTATTCTTTAACAACGTGACACATTCTGTAACGTATACTATTCTTTAACAATGTGACACATACTGTAACGTATACTATTCTTTTAACAACGTATACTATTCTTTAACAATGTGACACATACTGTAACGTATACTATTCTTTTAACAACGTGACACATTCTGTAATGTATACTATTCTTTAACAACGTGACACATACTGTAACGTATACTATTCTTTAACAACGTGACACATTCTGTAACGTATACTATTCTTTAACAACGTGACACATACTGTAACGTATACTATTCTTTAACAACGTGACACACACTGTAACGTATACTATTCTTTAATAACAACGTGACACATACTGTAACGTATACTATTCTTTAATAACAACGTGACACATACTGTAACGTATACTATTCTTTAATAACAACGTTGACACATACTGTAATGTATACTATTATTTAACAACGTGACACATACTGTAACGTATACTATTCTTTAACAACGTGACACATACTGTAACGTATACTATTCTTTAACAACGTGACACATACTGTAACGTATACTATTCTTTAATAACAACGTGACACATACTGTAACGTATACTATTCTTTAATAACAACGTTGACACATACTGTAATGTATACTATTATTTAACAACGTGACACATACTGTAACGTATACTATTCTTTAACAACGTGACACATACTGTAACGTATACTATTCTTTAACAACGTGACACATACTGTAACGTATACTATTCTTTAATAACAACGTGACACATTCTGTAACGTATACTATTCTTTAACAACGTGACACATACTGTAACATATACTATTCTTTAATAACGTGACACATACTGTAACGTATACTATTCTTTAATAACAACGTGACACATTCTGTAACGTATACTATTCTTTAACAACGTGACACATACTGTAACATATTCTATTCTTTAATAACAACGTGACACATACTGTAACGTATACTATTCTTTAACAACGTGACACACACTGTAACGTATACTATTCTTTAATAACAACGTGACACATACTGTAACATATACTATTCTTTAATAACGTGACACATACTGTAACGTATACTATTCTTTAATAACAACGTGACACACACTGTAACGTATACTATTCTTTAATAACAACGTGACACATTCTGTAACGTATACTATTCTTTAACAACGTGACACATACTGTAACATATACTATTCTTTAATAACAACGTGACACATTCTGTAACGTATACTATTCTTTAATAACAACGTGACACATACTGTAACGTATACTATTCTTTAATAACAACG
The DNA here is from genome assembly GCF_023373465.1 of Oncorhynchus keta. Lineage (NCBI taxonomy): Eukaryota > Metazoa > Chordata > Actinopteri > Salmoniformes > Salmonidae > Oncorhynchus > Oncorhynchus keta. The sequence goes on from NC_068421.1 coordinate 22,300,105, forward strand.
TGACACATTCTGTAACGTATACTATTCTTTAACAACGTGACACATACTGTAACGTGTACTATTCTTTAATAACAACGTGACACATTCTGTAACGTATACTATTCTTTAATAACAACGTGACACATTCTGTAACGTATACTATTCTTTAACAACGTGACACATACTGTAACATATACTATTCTTTAATAACAACGTGACACATACTGTAACGTATACTATTCTTTAACAACGTGACACACACTGTTACGTATACTATTCTTTAATAACAACGTGACACATACTGTAACGTATACTATTCTTTAATAACAACGTGACACATACTGTAATGTATACTATTCTTTAACAACGTGACACATTCTGTAACGTATACTATTCTTTAACAACGTGACACATACTGTAACGTATACTATTCTTTAATAACAACGTGACACATTCTGTAACGTATACTATTCTTTAACAACGTGACACATACTGTAACGTATACTATTCTTTAACAACGTGACACATACTGTAACGTATACTATTCTTTAACAACGTGACACATTCTGTAACGTATACTATTCTTTAACAACGTGACACACACTGTAACGTATACTATTCTTTAACAACGTGACACACACTGTAACGTATACTATTCTTTAACAACGTGACACATACTGTAACGTATACTATTCTTTAACAACGTGACACATACTGTAACGTATACTATTCTTTAACAACGTGACACATTCTGTAACGTATACTATTCTTTAACAACGTGACACACACTGTAACGTATACTATTCTTTAATAACAACGTGACACATACTGTAACGTATACTATTCTTTAATAACAACGTGACACATTCTGTAACGTATACTATTCTTTAACAACGTGACACACACTGTAACGTATACTATTCTTTAACAACGTGACACATACTGTAACGTTTACTATTCTTTAATAACAACGTGACACATTCTGTAACGTATACTATTCTTTAACAACGTGACACATACTGTAACGTATACTATTCTTTAATAACAACGTTGACACATACTGTAATGTATACTATTCTTTAACAACGTGACACATACTGTAACGTATACTATTCTTTAACAACGTGACACATTCTGTAACGTATACTATTCTTTAACAACGTGACACACACTGTAATGTATACTATTCTTTAACAACGTGACACATACTGTAACGTATACTATTCTTTAACAACGTGACACACACTGTAACATATACTATTCTTTAACAACGTGACACACACTGTAACGTATACTATTCTTTAATAACAACGTGACACATTCTGTAACGTTTACTATTCTTTAACAACGTGACACATTCTGTAACGTTTACTATTCTTTAACAACGTGACACACACTGTAACGTATACTATTCTTTAATAACAACGTGACACATTCTGTAAAGTTTACTATTCTTTAACAACGTGACACACACTGTAACGTATACTATTCTTTAACAACGTGACACATACTGTAACGTATACTATTCTTTAACAACGTGACACACACTGTAACGTATACTATTCTTTAACAACGTGACACACACTGTAACGTATACTATTCTTTAATAACAACGTGACACATTCTGTAACGTATACTATTCTTTAACAACGTGACACATACTGTAACGTATACTATTCTTTAACAACGTGACACATACTGTAACGTATACTATTCTTTAACAACGTGACACATACTGTAATGTATACTATTCTTTAACAACGTGACACACACTGTAACGTATACTATTCTTTAATAACAACGTGACACATTCTGTAACGTATACTATTCTTTAACAACGTGACACATACTGTAACGTATACTATTCTTTTAACAACGTGACACATACTGTAACGTATACTATTCTTTTAACAACGTGACACATACTGTAACGTATACTATTCTTTAACAACGTGACACACACTGTAACGTGTGACACATACTGTAACGTATACTATTCTTTTAACAACGTGACACATACTGTAACGTATACTATTCTTTTAACAACGTGACACATACTGTAACGTATACTATTCTTTAACAACGTGACACATACTGTAACGTATACTATTCTTTAACAACGTGACACATACTGTAACGTATACTATTCTTTAACAACGTAACGTATACTATTCTTTAACAACGTGACACATACTGTAACGTATACTATTCTTTAATAACAACGTGACACATACTGTAACGTATACTATTCTTTAACAACGTGACACATACTGTAACGTATACTATTCTTTAACAACGTGACACACACTGTAACGTATACTATTCTTTAATAACAACGTGACACATTCTGTAACGTATACTATTCTTTAACAACGTGACACATACTGTAACGTATACTATTCTTTAACAACGTGACACATACTGTAACGTATACTATTCTTTAACAACGTTACACATACTGTAACGTATACTATTCTTTAACAACGTGACACATACTGTAACGTTTACTATTCTATAATAACAACGTGACACATACTGTAACGTATACTATTCTTTAACAACGTGACACATACTGTAACGTATACTATTCTTTAACAACGTGACACATTCTGTAACGTATACTATTCTTTAACAACGTGACACATACTGTAACTTATACTATTCTTTAACAATGTGACACACACTGTAACGTATACTATTCTTTAACAACGTGACACATACTGTAACGTTTACTATTCTTTAATAACAACGTTGACACATACTGTAACGTATACTATTCTTTAATAACAACGTGACACATACTGTAATGTATACTATTATTTAACAACGTGACACATACTGTAACGTATACTATTCTTTAACAACGTGACACATACTGTAACGTATACTATTCTTTAATAACAACGTGACACATTCTGTAACGTATACTATTCTTTAACAACGTGACACATAGTGTAACGTATACTATTCTTTAATAACAACGTGACACATACTGTAACGTATACTATTCTTTAATAACAACGTGACACATTCTGTAACGTATACTATTCTTTAACAACGTGACACATACTGTAACGTATACTATTCTTTAACAACGTGACACATACTGTAACGTCTACTATTCTTTAATAACAACGTGACACATTCTGTAACGTATACTATTCTTTAACAACGTTACTGTTATACTATTCTTTAACAACGTGACACATACTGTAACGTATACTATTCTTTTAACAACGTGACACATTCTGTAACGTATACTATTCTTTAACAACGTGACACATACTGTAACATATACTATTCTTTTAACAACGTGACACATACTGTAACGTATACTATTCTTTAACAACGTGACACACACTGTAACGTATACTATTCTTTTAACAACGTGACACATACTGTAACGTATACTATTCTTTAACAACGTGACACATACTGTAACGTATACTATTCTTTTAACAACGTGACACACACTGTAACGTATACTATTCTTTAATAACAACGTGACACATTCTGTAACGTATACTATTCTTTAACAACGTGACACATACTGTAACATATACTATTCTTTAATAACAACGTGACACATTCTGTAACGTATACTATTCTTTTAACAACGTGACACATACTGTAACGTATACTATTCTTTAACAACGTGACACATTCTGTAACGTATACTATTCTTTAACAACGTGACACATACTGTAACGTGTACTATTCTTTAACAACGTGACACATTCTGTAACGTATACTATTCTTTAACAACGTGACACATTCTGTAACGTATACTATTCTTTAACAACGTGACACATACTGTAACATATACTATTCTTTTAACGTGACACATACTGTAACGTATACTATTCATAACAACTGTAACGTATACTATTCTTTAATAACAACGTGACACATACTGTAACGTATACTATTCTTTAATAACAACGTTGACACATACTGTAATGTATACTATTCTTTAACAACGTGACACATACTGTAACGTATACTATTCTTTAACAACGTGACACATCTGTAACGTATACTATTCTTTAACAACGTGACACATTCTGTAACGTATACTATTCTTTAACAACGTGACACATACTGTAACGTATACTATTCTTTAATAACAACGTGACACATACTGTAACGTATACTATTCTTTTTAACAACGTGACACACACTGTAACGTATACTATTCTTTAACAACGTGACACACACTGTAACGTATACTATTCTTTAACAACGTGACACACACTGTAACGTATACTATTCTTTAACAACGTGACACATACTGTAACGTATACTATTCTTTAACAACGTGACACACTGTAACGTATACTATTCTTTAATAACAACGTGACACATTCTGTAACGTATACTATTCTTTAACAACGTGACACATACTGTAACGTATACTATTCTTTTAACAACGTGACACATACTGTAACGTATACTATTCTTTTAACAACGTGACACATTCTGTAACGTATACTATTCTTTAACAACGTGACACACACTGTAACGTATACTATTCTTTAACAACGTGACACATACTGTAACGTTTACTATTCTTTAACAACGTGACACACGTATACTATTCTTTAACAACGTGACACATACTGTAACGTATACTATTCTTTAATAACAACGTGACACATACTGTAACGTATACTATTCTTTAACAACGTGACACATACTGTAACGTATACTATTCTTTAACAACGTGACACATTCTGTAACGTATACTATTCTTTAACAACGTGACACACACTGTATACTATTCTTTAACAACGTGACACATACTGTAACGTATACTATTCTTTAACAACGTGACACACACTGTAACATATACTATTCTTTAACAACGTGACACACACTGTAACGTATACTATTCTTTAATAACAACGTGACACATTCTGTAACGTATACTATTCTTTAACAACGTGACACATTCTGTAACGTATACTATTCTTTAACAACGTGACACACACTGTAACGTATACTATTCTTTAATAACAACGTGACACATTCTGTAAGTATACTATTCTTTAACAACGTGACACACACTGTAACGTATACTATTCTTTAACAACGTGACACATTCTGTAAAGTTTACTACTTTAACAACGTGACACAACTGTAACGTATACTATTCTTTAACAACGTGACACATACTGTAACATATACTATTCTTTAACAACGTGACACACACTGTAACGTATACTATTCTTTAACAACGTGACACATTCTGTAACGTATACTATTCTTTAACAACGTGAACAACTGTGTATACTATTCTTTAATAACAACGTGACACATACTGTAACGTATACTATTCTTTAACAACGTGACACATACTGTAACGTATACTATTCTTTAAACGTGACACATACTGTAACATATACTATTCTTTAACAACGTGACACACACTGTAACGTATACTATTCTTTAACAACGTGACACATTCTGTAACGTATACTATTCTTTAACAACGTGACACACTGTAACGTTTACTATTCTTTGTGACACAACTGTATACTATTCTTTAATAACAACGTGACACATTCTGTAACGTATACTATTCTTTAACAACGTGACACACACTGTAACGTATACTATTCTTTAATAACAACGTGACACATTCTGTAATACTATTCTTTAACAACGTGACACACACTGTAACGTATACTATTCTTTTAACAACGTGACACATACTGTAACGTATACTATTCTTTAACAACGTGACACACACTGTAACGTATACTATTCTTTAACAACGTGACACATACTGTAACGTATACTATTCTTTTAACAACGTGACACATTCTGTAACGTATACTATTCTTTTAACAACGTGACACATTCTGTAACGTATACTATTCTTAATAACAACGTGACACATTCTGTAACGTATACTATTCTTTAACAACGTGACACATACTGTAACGTATACTATTCTTTAACAACGTGACACACACTGTAACGTATACTATTCTTTTAACAACGTGACACATTCTGTAACGTATACTATTCTTTAACAACGTGACACATACTGTAACGTATACTATTCTTTAACAACGTGACACACACTGTAACGTATACTATTCTTTAACAACGTGACACATACTGTAACGTATACTATTCTTTAATAACAACGTGACACATACTGTAACGTATACTATTCTTTTAACAACGTGACACATACTGTAACGTATACTATTCTTTAACAACGTGACACATTTACTATTCTTTAACAACGTGACACAACTGTAACGTATACTATTCTTTAACAAACTGTAACGTATACTATTCTTTAACAACGTGACACATTCTGTAACGTATACTATTCTTTAACAACGTGACACATACTGTAACATATACTATTCAACGTGACACATACTGTAACGTATACTATTCTTTAACAACGTGACACATACTGTAACGTATACTATTCTTTAACAACGTGACACACACTGTAACGTATACTATTCTTTAATAACAACGTGACACATTCTGTAACGTTTACTATTCTTTAACAACGTGACACACACTGTAACGTATACTATTCTTTTAACAACGTGACACACACTGTAACGTATACTATTCTTAATAACAACGTGACACATTCTGTAACGTATACTATTCTTTAACAACGTGACACATACTGTAACGTATACTATTCTTTAACAACGTGACACATACTGTAACGTATACTATTCTTTAACAACGTGACACATACTGTAACGTATACTATTCTTTAATAACAACGTGACACATTCTGTAACGTATACTATTCTTTAACAACGTGACACATACTGTAACATATACTATTCTTTAATAACGTGACACATACTGTAACGTATACTATTCTTTAATAACAACGTGACACATTCTGTAACGTATACTATTCTTTAACAACGTGACACACACTGTAACGTATACTATTCTTTAATAACAACGTGACACATTCTGTAACGTTTACTATTCTTTAACAACGTGACACACACTGTTACGTATACTATTCTTTAATAACAACGTGACACACACTGTAACGTGTACTATTCTTTAACAACGTTAATGTATACTATTCAACGTGACACATACTGTAATGTATACTATTCTTTAATAACAACGTGACACACACTGTAATTACTATTCATTAACAACGTGACACATACTGTAACATATACTATTCTTTTAACAACGTGACACATACTGTAACGTATACTATTCTTTAACAACGTGACACACACTGTAACGTATACTATTCTTTTAACAATGTGACACATACTGTAACGTATACTATTCTTTAATAACAACGTGACACATACTGTAACGTATACTATTCTTTAATAACAACGTTGACACAACTGTAATGTATACTATTCTTTAACAACGTGACACATACTGTAACGTATACTATTCTTTAACAACGTGACACATACTGTAACGTATACTATTCTTTAACAACGTGACACACACTGTAACGTATACTATTCTTTAACAACGTGACACATACTGTAACGTATACTATTCTTTAACAACGTGACACACACTGTAACATATACTATTCTTTAACAACGTGACACACTGTAACGTATACTATTCTGTAACATTCTGTAATACTATTCTTTAACAACGTGACACATTCTGTAACGTATACTATTCTTTAACAACGTGACACACACTGTAACTATACTATTCTTTAATAACAACTGACACATTCTTACTATTCTTTAACAACGTGACACACACTGTAACATATACTATTCTTTAACAACGTGACACATTCTGTAACGTATACTATTCTTTAACAACGTGACACACTCTGTAACGTATACTATTCTTTAACAACGTGACACATACTGTAACGTATACTATTCTTTAACAACGTGACACATACTGTAACATATACTATTCTTTAATAACAACGTGACACATTCTGTAACGTATACTATTCTTTAACAACGTGACACACACTGTTACGTATACTATTCTTTAATAACAACGTGACACATACTGTAACGTATACTATTCTTTAATAACAACGTGACACATACTGTAACGTATACTATTCTTTAACAACGTGACACATACTGTAACATATACTATTCTTTAACAACGTGACACACACTGTAACGTATACTATTCTTTAACAACGTGACACATTCTGTAACGTTTACTATTCTTTAACAACGTGACACATTCTGTAACGTTTACTATTCTTTAACAACGTGACACACACTGTAACGTATACTATTCTTTAATAACAACGTGACACATTCTGTAACGTATACTATTCTTTAACAACGTGACACACACTGTAACGTATACTATTCTTTAATAACAACGTGACACATTCTGTAACGTTTACTATTCTTTAACAACGTGACACACACTGTAACGTATACTATTCTTTAACAACGTGACACATACTGTAACGTATACTATTCTTTAACAACGTGACACACACTGTAACGTATACTATTCTTTAACAACGTGACACATACTGTAACGTATACTATTCTTTTAACAACGTGACACATACTGTAACGTTTACTATTCTTTAATAACAACGTGACACATTCTGTAACGTATACTATTCTTTAATAACAACGTGACACATTCTGTAACGTATACTATTCTTTAACAACGTGACACATACTGTAACGTATACTATTCTTTAACAACGTGACACACACTGTAACGTATACTATTCTTTAATAACAACGTGACACATTCTGTAACGTATACTATTCTTTAACAACGTTACACATACTGTAACGTATACTATTCTTTAACAACGTGACACACACTGTAACGTATACTATTCTTTAATAACAACGTGACACATACTGTAACGTATACTATTCTTTAATAACAACGTGACACATACTGTAACGTATACTATTCTTTTAACAACGTTAACATACTGTAATGTATACTATTATTTAACAACGTGACACATACTGTAACGTATACTATTCTTTAACAACGTGACACATACTGTAACGTATACTATTCTTTAACAACGTGACACATACTGTAACGTATACTATTCTTTTAACAACGTGACACATACTGTAACGTATACTATTCTTTAACAACGTTACTGTAACATTACTATTCTTTAACAACGTGACACATACTGTAACGTATACTATTCTTTAATAACAACGTGACACATTCTGTAACGTATACTATTCTTTAACAACGTGACACATACTGTAACATATACTATTCTTTAATAACAACGTGACACATACTGTAACGTATACTATTCTTTAACAACGTGACACACACTGTAACGTATACTATTCTTTAATAACAACGTGACACATACTGTAACGTATACTATTCTTTAACAACGTGACACACACTGTAACGTATACTATTCTTTAACAACGTGACACATACTGTAACGTTTACTATTCTTTAATAACAACGTGACACATACTGTAACGTATACTATTCTTTAACAACGTGACACATACTGTAACGTATACTATTCTTTAACAACGTGACACACACTGTAACGTATACTATTCTTTAATAACAACGTGACACATTCTGTAACGTATACTATTCTTTAACAACGTGACACATACTGTAACGTATACTATTCTTTAACAATGTGACACATACTGTAACGTATACTATTCTTTAACAACGTAACAACTGTGACATTCTTTAACAATGTGACACATACTGTAACGTATACTATTCTTTAATAACAACGTGACACATTCTGTAACGTATACTATTCTTTAACAACGTGACACATACTGTAACGTATACTATTCTTTAATAACAACGTGACACATTCTGTGTATACTATTCTTTAACAACGTGACACATACTGTAACATATACTATTCTTTAATAACGTGACACATACTGTAACGTATACTATTCTTTAATAACAACGTGACACATACTGTAACGTATACTATTCTTTAATAACAACGTGACACATACTGTAACGTATACTATTCTTTAATAACAACGTTGACACATACTGTAATGTATACTATTATTTAACAACGTGACACATACTGTAACGTATACTATTCTTTAACAACGTGACACATAGTGTAACGTATACTATTCTTTAATAACAACGTGACACATTCTGTAACGTATACTATTCTTTAACAACGTGACACATACTGTAACGTATACTATTCTTTAATAACAACGTGACACATACTGTAACGTATACTATTCTTTAATAACAACGTGACACATTCTGTAACGTATACTATTCTTTAACAACGTGACACATACTGTAACGTATACTATTCTTTAACAACGTGACACATACTGTAACGTTTACTATTCTTTAATAACAACGTGACACATTCTGTAACGTATACTATTCTTTAACAACGTGACACATACTGTAACGTATACTATTCTTTAACAACGTGACACATACTGTAACATATACTATTCTTTTAACAACGTGACACATTCTGTAACGTATACTATTCTTTAACAACGTGACACATACTGTAACATATACTATTCTTTAATAACAACGTGACTGTAACGTATACTATTCTTTAACAACGTGACACACACTGTAACGTATACTATTCTTTAATAACAACGTGACACATACTGTAACATATACTATTCTTTAATAACGTGACACATACTGTAACGTATACTATTCTTTAATAACAACGTGACACACACTGTAACGTATACTATTCTTTAATAACAACGTGACACATTCTGTAACGTATACTATTCTTTAACAACGTGACACATACTGTAACATATACTATTCTTTAATAACAACGTGACACATTCTGTAACGTATACTATTCTTTAATAACAACGTGACACATACTGTAACGTATACTATTCTTTAATAACAACGTGACACATTCTGTAACGTATACTATTCTTTAACAACGTGACACATACTGTAACGTGTACTATTCTTTAATAACAACGTGACACATTCTGTAACGTATACTATTCTTTAATAACAACGTGACACATTCTGTAACGTATACTATTCTTTAACAACGTGACACATACTGTAACATATACTATTCTTTAACAACGTGACACATACTGTAACGTATACTATTCTTTAACAACGTGACACATACTGTAACGTATACTATTCTTTAATAACACGTGACACATACTGTAACGTATACTATTCTTTAATAACAACGTTGACACATACTGTAATGTATACTATTATTTAACAACGTGACACATACTGTAACGTATACTATTCTTTAACAACGTGACACATAGTGTAACGTATACTATTCTTTAATAACAACGTGACACATTCTGTAACGTATACTATTCTTTAACAACGTGACACATACTGTAACGTATACTATTCTTTAATAACAACGTGACACATACTGTAACGTATACTATTCTTTAATAACAACGTGACACATTCTGTAACGTATACTATTCTTTAACAACGTGACTGTAACACTATTCTTTAACAACGTAACTGTAACGTATACTATTCTTTAACAACGTGACACATACTGTAACGTATACTATTCTTTAACAACGTGACACTGTAACGTATACTATTCTTTAATAACAACGTGACACATTCTGTAACGTATACTATTCTTTAACAACGTGACACATACTGTAACGTATACTATTCTTTAATAACAACGTGACACATACTGTAACGTATACTATTCTTTAATAACAACGTGACACATTCTGTAACGTATACTATTCTTTAACAACGTGACACACACTGTAACGTATACTATTCTTTAACAACGTGACACATACTGTAACGTTTACTATTCTTTAATAACAACGTGACACATTCTGTAACGTATACTATTCTTTAACAACGTGACACATACTGTAACGTATACTATTCTTTTAACAACGTGACACATACTGTATACTATTCTTTAACAACGTGACACATACTGTAACGTATACTATTCTTTAACAACGTGACACATTCTGTAACGTATACTATTCTTTAACAACGTGACACACACTGTAACGTATACTATTCTTTAACAACGTGAACAACTGTAACGTATACTATTCTTTAACAACGTGACACACACTGTAACATATACTATTCTTTAACAACGTGACACATACTGTAACGTATACTATTCTTTTAACAACGTGACACATTCTGTAACGTATACTATTCTTTAACAACGTGACACATTCTGTAACGTTTACTATTCTTTAACAACGTGACACACACTGTAACGTATACTATTCTTTAATAACAACGTGACACATTCTGTAACGTTTACTATTCTTTAACAACGTGACACACACTGTAACGTATACTATTCTTTAACAACGTGACACATACTGTAACGTATACTAACACTGTAACGTATACTATTCTTTAACAACGTGACACACACTGTAACGTATACTATTCTTTAATAACAACGTGACACATTCTGTAACGTATACTATTCTTTAACAACGTGACACATACTGTAACGTATACTATTCTTTAACAACGTGACACATACTGTAACGTATACTATTCTTTAACAACGTGACACATACTGTAATGTATACTATTCTTTAACAACGTGACACACACTGTAACGTATACTATTCTTTAATAACAACGTGACACATTCTGTAACGTATACTATTCTTTAACAACGTGACACATACTTTAACGTTTACTATTCTTTAATAACAACGTGACACATACTGTAACGTATACTATTCTTTAATAACAACGTGACACATACTGTAATGTATACTATTCTTTAACAACGTGACACACACTGTAACGTATACTATTCTTTAATAACAATGTGACACATACTGTAACGTATACTATTCTTTAATAACAACGTGACACATACTGTAATGTATACTATTCTTTAATAACAACGTTGACACATACTGTAATGTATACTATTCTTTAACAACGTGACACATACTGTAACGTATACTTTTCTTTAACAACGTGACACATACTGTAACGTATACTATTCTTTAACAACGTGACACACACTGTAACGTATACTATTCTTTAACAACGTGACACATACTGTAACGTTTACTATTCTTTAATAACAACGTGACACATACTGTAACGTATACTATTCTTTAACAACGTGACACATACTGTAACGTATACTATTCTTTAACAACGTGACACACACTGTAACGTATACTATTCTTTAATAACAACGTGACACATTCTGTAACGTATACTATTCTTTAACAACGTGACACATACTGTAACGTATACTATTCTTTAACAATGTGACACATACTGTAACGTATACTATTCTTTAACAACGTGACACATACTGTAACGTATACTATTCTTTAACAATGTGACACATACTGTAACGTATACTATTCTTTAATAACAACGTGACACATTCTGTAACGTATACTATTCTTTAACAACGTGACACATACTGTAACGTATACTATTCTTTAATAACAACGTGACACATTCTGTAACGTATACTATTCTTTAACAACGTGACACATACTGTAACGTATACTATTCTTTAACAACGTGACACACACTGTAACGTATACTATTCTTTAATAACAACGTGACACATACTGTAACGTATACTATTCTTTAATAACAACGTGACACATACTGTAACGTATACTATTCTTTAATAACAACGTTGACACATACTGTAATGTATACTATTATTTAACAACGTGACACATACTGTAACGTATACTATTCTTTAACAACGTGACACATACTGTAACGTATACTATTCTTTAATAACAACGTGACACATTCTGTAACGTATACTATTCTTTAACAACGTGACACATAGTGTAACGTATACTATTCTTTAATAACAACGTGACACATACTGTAACGTATACTATTCTTTAATAACAACGTGACACATTCTGTAACGTATACTATTCTTTAACAACGTGACACATACTGTAACGTATACTATTCTTTAACAACGTGACACATACTGTAACGTATACTATTCTTTAATAACAACGTGACACATTCTGTAACGTATACTATTCTTTAACAACGTGACACATACTGTAACATATACTATTCTTTAATAACGTGACACATACTGTAACGTATACTATTCTTTAATAACAACGTGACACATTCTGTGACGTATACTATTCTTTAACAACGTGACACATACTGTAACATATTCTATTCTTTAATAACAACGTGACACATACTGTAACGTATACTATTCTTTAACAACGTGACACACACTGTAACGTATACTATTCTTTAATAACAACGTGACACATACTGTAACGTGACACATACTGTACGTATACTATTCTTTTAACAACGTGACACACACTGTAACGTATACTATTCTTTAATAACAACGTGACACATTCTGTAACGTATACTATTCTTTAACAACGTGACACATACTGTAACATATACTATTCTTTAATAACAACGTGACACATTCTGTAACGTATACTATTCTTTAATAACAACGTGACACATACTGTAACGTATACTATTCTTTAATAACAACGTGACACATTCTGTAACGTATACTATTCTTTAACAACGTGACACATACTGTAACGTGTACTATTCTTTAATAACAACGTGACACATTCTGTAACGTATACTATTCTTTAATAACAACGTGACACATTCTGTAACGTATACTATTCTTTAACAACGTGACACATACTGTAACATATACTATTCTTTAATAACGTGACACATACTGTAACGTATACTATTCTTTAATAACAACGTGACACATACTGTAACGTATACTATTCTTTAATAACAACGTGACACATACTGTAACGTATACTATTCTTTAATAACAACGTTGACACATACTGTAATGTATACTATTATTTAACAACGTGACACATACTGTAACGTATACTATTCTTTAACAACGTGACACAATTCTTTAATAACAACGTGACACATTCTGTAACGTATACTATTCTTTAACAACGTGACACATACTGTAACGTATACTATTCTTTAATAACAACGTGACACATACTGTAACGTATACTATTCTTTAATAACAACGTGACACATTCTGTAACGTATACTATTCTTTAACAACGTGACACACACTGTAACGTATACTATTCTTTAACAACGTGACACACACTGTGACGTATACTATTCTTTAACAACGTGACACATACTGTAACGTATACTATTCTTTAACAACGTGACACATAGTGTAACGTATACTATTCTTTAATAACAACGTGACACATTCTGTAACGTATACTATTCTTTAACAACGTGACACATACTGTAACGTATACTATTCTTTAATAACAACGTGACACATACTGTAACGTATACTATTCTTTAATAACAACGTGACACATTCTGTAACGTATACTATTCTTTAACAACGTGACACACACTGTAACGTATACTATTCTTTGTGACACATACTGTAACGTTTACTATTCTTTAATAACAACGTGACACATAACGTATGTATTCTTTAACAACGTGACACATACTGTAACGTATACTATTCTTTAATAACAACGTGACACATACTGTAACGTATACTATTCTTTAACAACGTGACACATACTGTAACGTATACTATTCTTTAACAACGTGACACATTCTGTAACGTATACTATTCTTTAACAACGTGACACACACTGTAATGTATACTATTCTTTAACAACGTAACATACTGTAACGTATACTATTCTTTAACAACGTGACACACACTGTAACATATACTATTCTTTAACAACGTGACACACACTGTAACGTATACTATTCTTTTAACAACGTAACTGTAACGTTACTATTCTTTAACAACGTGACACATTCTGTAACGTTTACTATTCTTTAACAACGTGACACACACTGTAACGTATACTATTCTTTAATAACAACGTGACACATTCTGTAACGTTTACTATTCTTTAACAACGTGACACACACTGTAACGTATACTATTCTTTAATAACAACGTGACACATTCTGTAAAGTTTACTATTCTTTAACAACGTGACACACACTGTAACGTATACTATTCTTTAACAACGTGACACATACTGTAACATATACTATTCTTTAACAACGTGACACACACTGTAACGTATACTATTCTTTAATAACAACGTGACACATTCTGTAACGTATACTATTCTTTAACGTATACTATTCTTTAATAACAACGTGACACATTCTGTAACGTATACTATTCTTTAACAACGTGACACATACTGTAACGTATACTATTCTTTAACAACGTGACACATACTGTAACGTATACTATTCTTTAACAACGTGACACACACTGTAACGTATACTATTCTTTAACAACGTGACACATTCTGTAACGTTTACTATTCTTTAACAACGTGACACATTCTGTAACGTTTACTATTCTTTAACAACGTGACACACACTGTAACGTATACTATTCTTTTAACAACGTGACACATACTGTAACGTATACTATTCTTTAACAACGTGACACACTGTAACGTATACTATTCTTTAATAACAACGTGACACATTCTGTTACGTATACTATTCTTTAATAACAACGTGACACATACTGTAACGTATACTATTCTTTAATAACAACGTGACACATACTGTAATGTATACTATTCTTTAACAACGTGACACATTCTGTAACGTATACTATTCTTTAACAACGTGACACATACTGTAACGTATACTATTTTTTAATAACAACGTGACACATACTGTAACGTATACTATTCTTTAATAACAACGTGACACATACTGTAACGTATACTATTCTTTAACAACGTGACACATTCTGTAACGTATACTATTCTTTAACAACGTGACACATACTGTAACGTTTACTATTCTTTAACAACGTACTGTAACGTATACTATTCTTTAATAACAACGTGACACATTCTGTAACGTATACTATTCTTTTAACAACGTGACACTATTCTTTGTGACACACACTGTAACGTATACTATTCTTTAATAACAACGTGACACATACTGTAACGTATACTATTCTTTAATAACAACGTGACACATACTGTAACGTATACTATTCTTTAATAACAACGTTGACACATACTGTAATGTATACTATTCTTTAACAACGTGACACATACTGTAACGTATACTATTCTTTAACAACGTGACACATACTGTAACGTATACTATTCTTTAACAACGTGACACATACTGTAACGTATACTATTCTTTAATACTATTCTTCTTTAACAACGTGACACATACTGTAACACTATTCTTTAATAACGTGACACATACTGTAACGTATACTATTCTTTAATAACAACGTGACACATTCTGTAACGTATACTATTCTTTAACAACGTGACACACACTGTAACGTATACTATTCTTTTAACAACGTGACACATACTGTAACGTATACTATTCTTTAACAACGTGACACACACTGTAACGTATACTATTCTTTAATAACAACGTGACACACATAACGTGTACTATTCTTTAATAACAATACTGTAACGTATACTATTCTTTAATAACAACGTGACACATTCTGTAACGTATACTATTCTTTAACAACGTGACACATACTGTAACATATACTATTCTTTAATAACGTGACACATACTGTAACGTATACTATTCTTTAATAACAACGTGACACATTCTGTAACGTATACTATTCTTTAACAACGTGACACATACTGTAACATATACTATTCTTTAATAACAACGTGACACATACTGTAACGTATACTATTCTTTAATAACAACGTGACACATTCTGTAACGTATACTATTCTTTAACAACGTGACACACACTGTAACGTTTACTATTCTTTAATAACAACGTGACACATTCTGTAACGTATACTATTCTTTAACAATGTGACACACACTGTAACGTTTACTATTCTTTAATAACAACGTGACACACACTGTAATGTATACTATTCTTTAACAACGTGACACATACTGTAATGTATACTATTCTTTAATAACGTGACACATACTGTAATGTATACTATTCTTTAATAACAACGTGACACACACTGTAATGTATACTATTCATTAACAACGTGACACATACTGTAACATATACTATTCTTTAATAACAACGTGACACATACTGTAACGTATACTATTCTTTAACAACGTGACACACACTGTAACGTATACTATTCTTTAATAACAATGTGACACATACTGTAACGTATACTATTCTTTAATAACAACGTGACACATACTGTAACGTATACTATTCTTTAATAACAACGTTGACACATACTGTAATGTATACTATTCTTTAACAACGTGACACATACTGTAACGTATACTATTCTTTAACAACGTGACACATTCTGTAACGTATACTATTCTTTAACAACGTGACACACACTGTAATGTATACTATTCTTTAACAACGTGACACATACTGTAACGTATACTATTCTTTAACAACGTGACACACACTGTAACATATACTATTCTTTAACAACGTGACACACACTGTAACGTATACTATTCTTTAATAACAACGTGACACATTCTGTAACGTTTACTATTCTTTAACAACGTGACACATTCTGTAACGTTTACTATTCTTTAACAACGTGACACACACTGTAACGTATACTATTCTTTAATAACAACGTGACACATTCTGTAAAGTTTACTATTCTTTAACAACGTGACACACACTGTAACGTATACTATTCTTTAATAACAACGTGACACATTCTGTAAAGTTTACTATTCTTTAACAACGTGACACACACTGTAACGTATACTATTCTTTAACAACGTGACACATACTGTAACATATACTATTCTTTAACAACGTGACACACACTGTAACGTATACTATTCTTTAATAACAACGTGACACATTCTGTAACGTTTACTATTCTTTAACAACGTGACACACACTGTAACGTATACTATTCTTTAATAACAACGTGACACATTCTGTAACGTATACTATTCTTTAACAACGTGACACATACTGTAACGTATACTATTCTTTAACAACGTGACACATACTGTAACATATACTATTCTTTAACAACGTGACACACACTGTAACGTATACTATTCTTTAACAACGTGACACATTCTGTAACGTTTACTATTCTTTAACAACGTGACACATTCTGTAACGTTTACTATTCTTTAACAACGTGACACACACTGTAACGGATACTATTCTTTAATAACAACGTGACACATTCTGTAACGTATACTATTCTTTAACAACGTGACACACACTGTAACGTATACTATTCTTTAATAACAACGTGACACATTCTGTAACGTTTACTATTCTTTAACAACGTGACACACACTGTAACGTATACTATTCTTTAATAACAACGTGACACATACTGTAACGTATACTATTCTTTAACAACGTGACACACACTGTAACGTATACTATTCTTTAACAACGTGACACATACTGTAACGTATACTATTCTTTAATAACAACGTGACACATTCTGTAACGTTTACTATTCTTTAATAACAACGTGACACATTCTGTAACGTATACTATTCTTTAATAACAACGTGACACATTCTGTAACGTTTACTATTCATTAACAACGTGACACATACTGTAACGTATACTATTCTTTAACAACGTGACACACACTGTAACGTTTACTATTCTTTAATAACAACGTGACACATTCTGTAACGTATACTATTCTTTAACAACGTGACACATACTGTAACGTATACTATTCTTTAACAACGTGACACACACTGTAACGTATACTATTCTTTAATAACAACGTGACACATACTGTAACGTATACTATTCTTTAATAACAACGTGACACATACTGTAACGTATACTATTCTTTAATAACAACGTTGACACATACTGTAATGTATACTATTATTTAACAACGTGACACATACTGTAACGTATACTATTCTTTAACAACGTGACACATACTGTAACGTATACTATTCTTTAACAACGTGACACATACTGTAACGTATACTATTCTTTAATAACAACGTGACACATTCTGTAACGTATACTATTCTTTAACAACGTGTAACATATACTATTCTTTAATAACGTAACTGTATACTATTCTTTAATAACAACGTGACACATTCTGTAACGTATACTATTCTTTAACAACGTGACACATACTGTAACATATACTATTCTTTAATAACAACGTGACACATACTGTAACTACTATTCTTTAACAACGTATATACTATTCTTTAATAACAACGTGACACATACTGTAACGTATACTATTCTTTAACAACGTGACACATACTGTAACGTATACTATTCTTTAACAACGTGACACACACTGTAACGTATACTATTCTTTAATAACAACGTGACACATTCTGTAACGTATACTATTCTTTAACAACGTGACACAACTGTAACATATACTATTCTTTTAACAACGTGACACATTCTGTAACGTATACTATTCTTTAACAACGTGACACACACTGTAACGTATACTATTCTTTAATAACAACGTGACACATACTGTAACGTATACTATTCTTTAACAACGTGACACATACTGTAATGTATACTATTCTTTAATAACAACGTGACACATACTGTAACGTATACTATTCATTAACAACGTGACACATACTGTAACGTATACTATTCTTTAACAACGTGACACACACTGTAACGTATACTATTCTTTAATAACAACGTGACACATTCTGTAACGTTTACTATTCTTTAACAACGTGACACACACTGTTACGTATACTATTCTTTAATAACAACGTGACACACACTGTAACGTATACTATTCTTTAATAACAACGTGACACATACTGTAACGTATACTATTCTTTAATAACAACGTGACACATTCTGTAACGTATACTATTCTTTAATAACAACGTGACACATTCTGTAACGTATACTATTCTTTAACAACGTGACACATACTGTAACATATACTATTCTTTAATAACGTGACACATACTGTAACGTATACTATTCTTTAATAACAACGTGACACATTCTGTAACGTATACTATTCTTTAACAACGTTACACATACTGTAACGTATACTATTCTTTAACAACGTGACACATACTGTAACGTGTACTATTCTTTAATAACAACGTGACACATTCTGTAACGTATACTATTCTTTAATAACAACGTGACACATTCTGTAACGTATACTATTCTTTAACAACGTGACACATACTGTAACATATACATACTGTAACATACTGTACTATACTATTCTTTAATAACAACGTGACACATTCTGTAACGTATACTATTCTTTAACAACGTGACACATACTGTAACGTATACTATTCTTTAACAACGTAACAACGTATACTATTCTTTAATAACAACGTGACACATTCTGTAACGTATACTATTCTTTAATAACAACGTGACACATACTGTAACGTATACTATTCTTTAACAACGTGACACATACTGTAACATATACTATTCTTTAACAACGTGACACATACTGTAACGTATACTATTCTTTTAACAACGTGACACATTCTGTAACGTATACTATTCTTTAACAATGTGACACATACTGTAACATATACTATTCTTTATTGACACATACTTAACGTATACTATTCTTTAATAACAACGTGACACACTGTAACGTATACTATTCTTTAACAACGTGACACACACTGTAACGTATACTATTCTTTAACAACGTGACACATTCTGTAACGTATACTATTCTTTAACAACGTGACACACACTGTAACGTATACTATTCTTTTAACAACGTGACACACACTGTAACGTATACTATTCTTTAACAACGTGACACATACTGTAATGTATACTATTCTTTAACAACGTGACACATACTGTAACGTATACTATTCTTTAATAACAACGTGACACACACTGTAATGTATACTATTCTTTAACAACGTGACACATACTGTAACATATACTATTCTTTTAACAACGTGACACATTCTGTAACGTATACTATTCTTTAACAACGTGACACACACTGTAACGTATACTATTCTTTAATAACAACGTGACACACACTGTAACGTATACTATTCTTTAATAACAACGTGACACATACTGTAACGTATACTATTCTTTAACAACGTGACACATACTGTAACGTATACTATTCTTTAACAACGTGACACATACTGTAACGTATACTATTCTTTAACAACGTGACACATTCTGTAACGTATACTATTCTTTAACAACGTGACACACACTGTAACGTATACTATTCTTTAACAACGTGACACATACTGTAACGTATACTATTCTTTAACAACGTGACACACACTGTAACATATACTATTCTTTAACAACGTGACACACACTGTAACGTATACTATTCTTTAATAACAACGTGACACATTCTGTAACGTTTACTATTCTTTAACAACGTGACACATTCTGTAACGTTTACTATTCTTTAACAACGTGACACACACTGTAACGTATACTATTCTTTAATAACAACGTGACACATTCTGTAACGTTTACTACATAACAACTGACACACACTGTAACGTATACTATTCTTTAATAACAACGTGACACATTCTGTAACGTATACTATTCTTTAACAACGTGACACATACTGTAACGTATACTATTCTTTAACAACGTGACACACACTGTAACGTATACTATTCTTTAATAACAACGTGACACATTCTGTAACGTATACTATTCTTTAACAACGTGACACACACTGTAACGTATACTATTCTTTAACAACGTGACACATTCTGTAACGTATACTATTCTTTAACAACGTGACACATACTGTAACGTATACTATTCTTTAACAACGTGACACATACTGTAACATATACTATTCTTTAACAACGTGACACACACTGTAACGTTTACTATTCTTTTAACAACGTGACACATTCTGTAACGTTTACTATTCTTTAACAACGTGACACATTCTGTAACGTTTACTATTCTTTAACAACGTGACACACACTGTAACGTATACTATTCTTTAATAACAACGTGACACATTCTGTAACGTATACTATTCTTTAACAACGTGACACACACTGTAACGTATACTATTCTTTAATAACAACGTGACACATTCTGTAACGTTTACTATTCTTTAACAACGTGACACACACTGTAACGTATACTATTCTTTAATAACAACGTGACACACTATTCTTTAACAACGTAACGTATACTATTCTTTAACAACGTGACACATACTGTAACGTATACTATTCTTTAATAACAACGTGACACATACTGTAACGTATACTATTCTTTAACAACGTGACACATACTGTAACGTTTACTATTCTTTAATAACAACGTGACACATTCTGTAACGTATACTATTCTTTAACAACGTGACACACACTGTAACGTATACTATTCTTTAATAACAACGTGACACACACTGTAATGTATACTATTCTTTAACAACGTGACACATACTGTAACGTATACTATTCTTTTAACGTGACACATACTGTAATGTATACTATTCTTTAATAACAATGACACACACTGTAATGTATACTATTCTTTAACAACGTGACACATACTGTAACATATACTATTCTTTAATAACAACGTGACACATACTGTAACGTATACTATTCTTTAACAACGTGACACACACTGTAACGTATACTATTCTTTAATAACAACGTGACACATACTGTAACGTATACTATTCTTTAATAACAACGTGACACATACTGTAACGTATACTATTCTTAATAACAACGTGACACATACTGTAATGTATACTATTCTTTAACAACGTGAACATACTGTAACGTATACTATTCTTTAACAACGTGACACATACTGTAACGTATACTATTCTTTAACAACGTGACACACACTGTAATGTATACTATTCTTTAACAACGTGACACATACTGTAACGTATACTATTCTTTAACAACGTGACACACACTGTAACATATACTATTCTTTAACAACGTGACACACACTGTAACGTATACTATTCTTTAATAACAACGTGACACATTCTGTAACGTTTACTATTCTTTAACAACGTGACACATTCTGTAACGTTTACTATTCTTTAACAACGTGACACACACTGTAACGTATACTATTCTTTAATAACAACGTGACACATTCTGTAACGTTTACTATTCTTTAACAACGTGACACACACTGTGACGTATACTATTCTTTAATAACAACGTGACACATTCTGTAACGTATACTATTCTTTAACAACGTGACACATACTGTAACATATACTATTCTTTAACAACGTGACACACACTGTAACGTATACTATTCTTTAATAAAAACGTGACACATTCTGTAACGTTTACTATTCTTTAACAACGTGACACACACTGTAACGTATACTATTCTTTAATAACAACGTGACACATTCTGTAACGTATACTATTCTTTAACAACGTGACACATACTGTAACGTATACTATTCTTTAACAACGTGACACATACTGTAACATATACTATTCTTTAACAACGTGACACACACTGTAACGTATACTATTCTTTAACAACGTGACACATTCTGTAACGTTTACTATTCTTTAACAACGTGAACATTCTGTAACGTTTACTATTCTTTAACAACGTGACACACACTGTAACGTATACTATTCTTTAATAACAACGTGACACATTCTGTAACGTATACTATTCTTTAACAACGTGACACACACTGTAACGTATACTATTCTTTAATAACAACGTGACACATTTTGTAACGTTTACTATTCTTTAACAACGTGACACACACTGTAACGTATACTATTCTTTAATAACAACGTGACACATACTGTAACGTATACTATTCTTTAACAACGTGACACACACTGTAACGTATACTATTCTTTAACAACGTACACATACTGTAACGTATACTATTCTTTAACAATGTGACACACACTGTAACGTTTACTATTCTTTAATAACAACGTGACACATTCTGTAACGTATACTATTCTTTAACAACGTGACACACACTGTAACGTATACTATTCTTTAACAACGTGACACATACTGTAACATATACTATTCTTTAATAACAACGTGACACATTCTGTAACGTATACTATTCTTTAACAACGTGACACATACTGTAACGTATACTATTCTTTAATAACAACGTGACACATACTGTAACGTATACTATTCTTTAATAACAACGTGACACATACTGTAACGTATACTATTCTTTAATAACAACGTGACACACACTGTAACGTATACTATTCATTAATAACAACGTGACACATACTGTAACGTATACTATTCTTTAATAACAACGTGACACATACTGTAACGTATACTATTCTTTAATAACAACGTGACACACACTGTAACGTATACTATTCATTAACAACGTGACACATACTGTAACGTATACTATTCTTTAACAACGTGACACATACTGTAACGTATACTATTCTTTAACAACGTGACACATACTGTAACGTTTACTATTCTTTAATAACAACGTGACACATACTGTAATGTATACTATTCTTTAATAACGTGACACATACTGTAACGTATACTATTCTTTAATAACAACGTGACACATTCTGTAACGTATACTATTCTTTAATAACAACGTGACACACACTGTAATGTATACTATTCTTTAATAACAACGTGACACATTCTGTAACGTATACTATTCTTTAATAACAACGTGACACATACTGTAATGTATACTATTCTTTAATAACAACGTGACACATTCTGTAACGTATACTATTCTTTAATAACACATACTGTAACATATACATTTAATAACAACGTAACGTAATATACTATTCTTTAACAACGTGACACATACTGTAACGTATACTATTCTTTAACAACGTGACACATACTGTAACATATACTATTCTTTAACAACGTGACACACACTGTAACGTATACTATTCTTTAATAACAACGTGACACATTCTGTAACGTATACTATTCTTTAATAACAACGTGACACATTCTGTCACGTATACTATTCTTTAATAACAACGTGACACACACTGTAACGTATACTATTCTTTAATAACAACGTGACACATTCTGTAACGTATACTATTCTTTAATAACAACGTGACACATACTGTAACGTATACTATTCTTTAATAACAACGTGACACACACTGTAACGTATACTATTCTTTAATAACAACGTGACACATTCTGTAACGTATACTATTCTTTAATAACAACGTGACACATACTGTAATGTATACTATTCTTTAATAACGTGACACATACTGTAACGTATACTATTCTTTAATAACAACGTGACACATTCTGTAACGTATACTATTCTTTAATAACGTGACACATACTGTAATGTATACTATTCTTTAATAACAACGTGACACACACACTATTCATTAACAACGTGACACAACTGTAACATATACTATTCTTTTTAACAACGTGACACATACTGTAACGTATACTATTCTTTAACAACGTGACACACACTGTAACGTATACTATTCTTTAATAACAACGTGACACATACTGTAACGTATACTATTCTTTAATAACAACGTGACACATACTGTAACGTATACTATTCTTTTTAACAACGTAATGTATACTATTCTTTAACAACTGTAACGTATACTATTCTTTAACAACGTGACACATACTGTAACGTATACTATTCTTTAACAACGTGACACACACTGTAATGTATACTATTCTTTAACAACGTGACACATACTGTAATATACTATTCTTTAACAACGTGACACATACTGTAACGTATACTATTCTTTAACAACGTAACTGTAACATATACTATTCTTTAACAACGTGACACACACTGTAACGTATACTATTCTTTAATAACAACGTGACACATTCTGTAACGTATACTATTCTTTAACAACGTGACACATTCTGTAACGTTTACTATTCTTTAACAACGTGACACACACTGTAACGTATACTATTCTTTAATAACAACGTGACACATTCTGTAACGTTTACTATTCTTTAACAACGTGACACACACTGTAACGTATACTATTCTTTAACAACGTGACACATACTGTAATGTATACTATTCTTTAACAACGTTGACACATACTGTAACTTATACTATTCTTTAATAACAACGTGACACACACTGTAACGTATACTATTCTTTAATAACAACGTGACACATACTGTAACGTATACTATTCTTTAACAACGTGACACACACTGTAACGTATACTATTCTTTAATAACAACGTGACACATACTGTAACGTATACTATTCTTTAACAACGTGACACATACTGTAACGTATACTATTCTTTAACAACGTGACACATACTGTAACATATACTATTCTTTAACAACGTGACACACACTGTAACGTATACTATTCTTTAACAACGTGACACATTCTGTAACGTTTACTATTCTTTAACAACGTGAAACATTCTGTAACGTTTACTATTCTTTAACAACGTGACACACACTGTAACGTATACTATTCTTTAATAACAACGTGACACATTCTGTAACGTATACTATTCTTTAACAACGTGACACACACTGTAACGTATACTATTCTTTAATAACAACGTGACACATTTTGTAACGTTTACTATTCTTTAACAACGTGACACACACTGTAACGTATACTATTCTTTAATAACAACGTGACACATACTGTAACGTATACTATTCTTTAACAACGTGACACATACTGTAACGTATACTATTCTTTAACAACGTGACACATTCTGTAACGTATACTATTCTTTAACAATGTGACACACACTGTAACGTATACTATTCTTTAATAACAACGTGACACACACTGTAACGTATACTATTCTTTAATAACAACGTGACACACACTGTAACGTATACTATTCTTTAACAACGTGACACATACTGTAACGTATACTATTCTTTAACAACGTGACACATTCTGTAACGTATACTATTCTTTAACAATGTGACACACACTGTAACGTATACTATTCTTTAATAACAACGTGACACACACTGTAACGTATACTATTCTTTAATAACAACGTGACACACACTGTAACGTATACTATTCTTTAACAACGTGACACATACTGTAACGTATACTATTCTTTAATAACAACGTGACACATACTGTAACGTATACTATTCTTTAATAACAACGTGACACATACTGTAACGTATACTATTCTTTAATAACAACGTGACACATACTGTAACGTATACTATTCATTAACAACGTGACATATACTGTAACGTATACTATTCTTTAACAAGGTGACACATACTGTAACGTATAGTATTCTTTAACAACGTGACACATACTGTAACGTTTACTATTCTTTAATAACAACGTGACACATACTGTAACGTATACTATTCTTTAACAACGTGACACATACTGTAACGTATACTATTCTTTAATAACAACTGACACATAACGTATACTATTCTTTAATAACAACGTGACACACACTGTAATGTATACTATTCTTTAATAACAACGTGACACATTCTGTAACGTATACTATTCTTTAATAACAACGTGACACATACTGTAATGTATACTATTCTTTAATAACAACGTGACACATTCTGTAACGTATACTATTCTTTAATAACGTGACACATACTGTAACATATACTATTCTTTAATAACAACGTGACACATTCTGTAACGTATACTATTCTTTAACAACGTGACACATACTGTAACGTATACTATTCTTTAACAACGTGACACATACTGTAACATATACTATTCTTTAACAACGTGACACACACTGTAACGTATACTATTCTTTAATAACAACGTGACACATTCTGTAACGTATACTATTCTTTAATAACAACGTGACACATTCTGTCACGTATACTATTCTTTAATAACAACGTGACACACACTGTAACGTATACTATTCTTTAATAACAACGTGACACATTCTGTAACGTATACTATTCTTTAATAACAACGTGACACATACTGTAACGTATACTATTCTTTAATAACAACGTGACACACACTGTAACGTATACTATTCTTTAATAACAACGTGACACATTCTGTAACGTATACTATTCTTTAATAACAACGTGACACATACTGTAATGTATACTATTCTTTAATAACGTGACACATACTGTAACGTATACTATTCTTTAATAACAACGTGACACATTCTGTAACGTATACTATTCTTTAACAACGTGACACATACTGTAACGTATACTATTCTTTAATAACAACGTGACACACACTGTAACGTATACTATTCTTTAACAACGTGACACATACTGTAATGTATACTATTCTTTAACAACGTGACACATACTGTAACATATACTATTCTTTAATAACAACGTGACACATTCTGTAACGTATACTATTCTTTAATAACAACGTGACACATACTGTAACGTATACTATTCTTTAACAACGTGACACATACTGTAACGTATACTATTCTTTAACAACATGACACATACTGTAACGTATACTATTCTTTAACAACGTGACACACACTGTAACGTATAATATTCTTTAATAACAACATGACACACTATAACGTTTACTATTCTTTAATAACAACGTGACACATTCTGTAACGTATACTATTCTTTAACAACGTGACACATACTGTAACGTATACTATTCTTTAACAACGTGACACATACTGTAATGTATACTATTCTTTAATAACAACGTGACACATTCTGTAACGTATACTATTCTTTAACAACGTGACACATACTGTAACGTATACTATTCTTTAACAACGTGACACACACTGTAACGTATACTATTCTTTAACAACGTGACACACACTGTAACGTATACTATTCTTTAACAACGTATACTATTACTATTCTTTAACAACGTGACACACACTGTAACGTATACTATTCTTTAACAACGTGACACATACTGTAACGTATACTATTCTTTAACAACGTGACACATTCTGTAACGTATACTATTCTTTAACAATGTGACACACACTGTAACGTATACTATTCTTTAATAACAACGTGACACACACTGTAACGTATACTATTCTTTAATAACAACGTGACACACACTGTAACGTATACTATTCTTTAACAACGTGACACATACTGTAACGTATACTATTCTTTAACAACGTGACACACACTGTAACGTATACTATTCTTTAACAATGTGACACACACTGTAACGTATACTATTCTTTAATAACAACGTGACACACACTGTAACGTATACTATTCTTTAACAACGTGACACATACTGTAACGTATACTATTCTTTAACAACGTGACACACACTGTAATGTATACTATTCTTTAACAACGTGACACATACTGTAAAGTGTACTATTCTTTAACAACGTGACACATACTGTAATGTATACTATTCTTTAATAACAACGTGACACATTCTGTAACGTATACTATTCTTTAACAACGTGACACACACTGTAACGTATACTATTCTTTAATAACAACGTGACACATTCTGTAACACACTGTAACGTATACTATTCTTTAATAACAACGTGACACATTCTGTAACGTATACTATTCTTTAACAACGTGACACATACTGTAACGTATACTATTCTTTAACAACGTGACACATACTGTAACATATACTATTCTTTAACAACGTAACAACGTAACGTATACTATTCTTTAACAACGTGACACATTCTGTAACGTTTACTATTCTTTAACAACGTGACACATTCTGTAACGTTTACTATTCTTTAACAACGTGACACACACTGTAACGTATACTATTCTTTAACAACGTGACACATTCTGTAACGTATACTATTCTTTAACAACGTGACACACACTGTAACGTATACTATTCTTTAATAACAACGTGACACATTCTGTAACGTTTACTATTCTTTAACAACGTGACACACACTGTAACGTATACTATTCTTTAATAACAACGTGACACATACTGTAACGTATACTATTCTTTAACAACGTGACACACACTGTAACGTATACTATTCTTTAACAACGTGACACATACTGTAACGTATACTATTCTTTAATAACAACGTGACACATTCTGTAACGTATACTATTCTTTAACAACGTGACACACACTGTAACGTTTACTATTCTTTAATAACAACGTGACACATTCTGTAACGTATACTATTCTTTAACAACGTGACACACACTGTAACGTTTACTATTCTTTAATAACAACGTGACACACACTGTAATGTATACTATTCTTTAACAACGTGACACATACTGTAATGTATACTATTCTTTAATAACGTGACACATACTGTAATGTATACTATTCTTTAATAACAACGTGACACACACTGTAATGTATACTATTCATTAACAACGTGACACATACTGTAACATATACTATTCTTTAATAACAACGTGACACATACTGTAACGTATACTATTCTTTAACAACGTGACACACACTGTAACGTATACTATTCTTTAATAACAATGTGACACATACTGTAACGTATACTATTCTTTAATAACAACGTGACACATACTGTAACGTATACTATTCTTTAATAACAACGTTGACACATACTGTAATGTATACTATTCTTTAACAACGTGACACATACTGTAACGTATACTATTCTTTAACAACGTGACACATACTGTAACGTATACTATTCTTTAACAACGTGACACACACTGTAATGTATACTATTCTTTAACAACGTGACACATACTGTAACGTATACTATTCTTTAACAACGTGACACACACTGTAACATATACTATTCTTTAACAACGTGACACACACTGTAACGTATACTATTCTTTAATAACAACGTGACACATTCTGTAACGTTTACTATTCTTTAACAACGTGACACATTCTGTAACGTTTACTATTCTTTAACAACGTGACACACACTGTAACGTATACTATTCTTTAATAACAACGTGACACATTCTGTAACGTTTACTATTCTTTAACAACATGACACACACTGTAACGTATACTATTCTTTAATAACAACGTGACACATTCTGTAACGTATACTATTCTTTAACAACGTGACACATACTGTAACATATACTATTCTTTAACAACGTGACACACACTGTAACGTATACTATTCTTTAATAACAACGTGACACATTCTGTAACGTTTACTATTCTTTAACAACGTGACACACACTGTAACGTATACTATTCTTTAATAACAACGTGACACATTCTGTAACGTATACTATTCTTTAACAACGTGACACATACTGTAACGTATACTATTCTTTAACAACGTGACACATACTGTAACATATACTATTCTTTAACAACGTGACACACACTGTAACGTATACTATTCTTTAACAACGTGACACATACTGTAACGTATACTATTCTTTAACAACGTGACACATTCTGTAACGTATACTATTCTTTAACAACGTGACACACACTGTAACGTATACTATTCTTTAATAACAACGTGACACATTCTGTAACGTATACTATTCTTTAACAACGTGACACACTGTAACTGTACTATTCTTTAATAACAACGTGACACATTTTGTAACGTTTACTATTCTTTAACAACGTGACACACACTGTAACGTATACTATTCTTTAATAACAACGTGACACATTCTGTAACGTATACTATTCTTTAACAACGTGACACACACTGTAACGTATACTATTCTTTAATAACAACGTGACACATTCTGTAACGTTTACTATTCTTTAACAACGTGACACACACTGTAACGTATACTATTCTTTAATAACAACGTGACACATACTGTAACGTATACTATTCTTTAACAACGTGACACACACTGTAACGTATACTATTCTTTAACAACGTGACACATACTGTAACGTATACTATTCTTTAATAACAACGTGACACATTCTGTAACGTATACTATTCTTTAACAACGTGACACACACTGTAACGTTTACTATTCTTTAATAACAACGTGACACATTCTGTAACGTATACTATTCTTTAACAACGTGACACACACTGTAACGTTTACTATTCTTTAATAACAACGTGACACACACTGTAATGTATACTATTCTTTAACAACGTGACACATACTGTAATGTATACTATTCTTTAATAACGTGACACATACTGTAATGTATACTATTCTTTAATAACAACGTGACACACACTGTAATGTATACTATTCATTAACAACGTGACACATACTGTAACATATACTATTCTTTAATAACAACGTGACACATACTGTAACGTATACTATTCTTTAACAACGTGACACACACTGTAACGTATACTATTCTTTAATAACAATGTGACACATACTGTAACGTATACTATTCTTTAATAACAACGTGACACATACTGTAACGTATACTATTCTTTAATAACAACGTTGACACATACTGTAATGTATACTATTCTTTAACAACGTGACACATACTGTAACGTATACTATTCTTTAACAACGTGACACATACTGTAACGTATACTATTCTTTAACAACGTGACACACACTGTAATGTATACTATTCTTTAACAACGTGACACATACTGTAACGTATACTATTCTTTAACAACGTGACACACACTGTAACATATACTATTCTTTAACAACGTGACACACACTGTAACGTATACTATTCTTTAATAACAACGTGACACATTCTGTAACGTTTACTATTCTTTAACAACGTGACACATTCTGTAACGTTTACTATTCTTTAACAACGTGACACACACTGTAACGTATACTATTCTTTAATAACAACGTGACACATTCTGTAACGTTTACTATTCTTTAACAACGTGACACACACTGTGACGTATACTATTCTTTAATAACAACGTGACACATTCTGTAACGTATACTATTCTTTAACAACGTGACACATACTGTAACATATACTATTCTTTAACAACGTGACACACACTGTAACGTATACTATTCTTTAATAAAAACGTGACACATTCTGTAACGTTTACTATTCTTTAACAACGTGACACACACTGTAACGTATACTATTCTTTAATAACAACGTGACACATTCTGTAACGTATACTATTCTTTAACAACGTGACACATACTGTAACGTATACTATTCTTTAACAACGTGACACATACTGTAACATATACTATTCTTTAACAACGTGACACACACTGTAACGTATACTATTCTTTAACAACGTGACACATTCTGTAACGTTTACTATTCTTTAACAACGTGACACATTCTGTAACGTTTACTATTCTTTAACAACGTGACACACACTGTAACGTATACTATTCTTTAATAACAACGTGACACATTCTGTAACGTATACTATTCTTTAACAACGTGACACACACTGTAACGTATACTATTCTTTAATAACAACGTGACACATTTTGTAACGTTTACTATTCTTTAACAACGTGACACACACTGTAACGTATACTATTCTTTAATAACAACGTGACACATACTGTAACGTATACTATTCTTTAACAACGTGACACACACTGTAACGTATACTATTCTTTAACAACGTGACACATACTGTAACGTATACTATTCTTTAACAATGTGACACACACTGTAACGTTTACTATTCTTTAATAACAACGTGACACATTCTGTAACGTATACTATTCTTTAACAACGTGACACACACTGTAACGTATACTATTCTTTAACAACGTGACACATACTGTAACGTATACTATTCTTTAATAACAACGTGACACATTCTGTAACGTATACTATTCTTTAACAACGTGACACATACTGTAACGTACACTATTCTTTAATAACAACGTGACACACACTGTAACGTATACTATTCTTTAATAACAACGTGACACATACTGTAACGTATACTATTCTTTAATAACAACGTGACACACACTGTAACGTATACTATTCATTAATAACAACGTGACACATACTGTAACGTATACTATTCTTTAATAACAACGTGACACATACTGTAACGTATACTATTCTTTAATAACAACGTGACACACACTGTAACGTATACTATTCATTAACAACGTGACACATACTGTAACGTATACTATTCTTTAACAACGTGACACATACTGTAACGTATACTATTCTTTAACAACGTGACACATACTGTAACGTTTACTATTCTTTAATAACAACGTGACACATACTGTAATGTATACTATTCTTTAATAACGTGACACATACTGTAACGTATACTATTCTTTAATAACAACGTGACACATTCTGTAACGTATACTATTCTTTAATAACAACGTGACACACACTGTAATGTATACTATTCTTTAATAACAACGTGACACATTCTGTAACGTATACTATTCTTTAATAACAACGTGACACATACTGTAATGTATACTATTCTTTAATAACAACGTGACACATTCTGTAACGTATACTATTCTTTAATAACGTGACACATACTGTAACGTATACTATTCTTTAATAACAACGTGACACACACTGTAACGTATACTATTCTTTAATAACAACGTGACACATTCTGTAACGTATACTATTCTTTAATAACAACGTGACACATACTGTAATGTATACTATTCTTTAATAACGTGACACATACTGTAACGTATACTATTCTTTAATAACAACGTGACACATTCTGTAACGTATACTATTCTTTAATAACGTGACACATACTGTAACGTATACTATTCTTTAATAACAACGTGACACACACTGTAACGTATACTATTCTTTAACAACGTGACACATACTGTAATGTATACTATTCTTTAACAACGTGACACATACTGTAACATATACTATTCTTTAATAACAACGTGACACATTCTGTAACGTATACTATTCTTTAATAACAACGTGACACATACTGTAACGTATACTATTCTTTAACAACGTGACACATACTGTAACGTATACTATTCTTTAACAACATGACACATACTGTAACATATACTATTCTTTAACAACGTGACACACACTGTAACGTATAATATTCTTTAATAACAACATGACACACTATAACGTTTACTATTCTTTAATAACAACGTGACACATTCTGTAACGTATACTATTCTTTAACAACGTGACACATACTGTAACGTATACTATTCTTTAACAACGTGACACATACTGTAATGTATACTATTCTTTAATAACAACGTGACACATTCTGTAACGTATACTATTCTTTAACAACGTGACACATACTGTAACGTATACTAGTCTTTAACAACGTGACACACACTGTAACGTATACTATTCTTTAACAACGTGACACACACTGTAACGTATACTATTCTTTAACAACGTGACACACACTGTAACGTATACTATTCTTTAACAACGTGACACACACTGTAACGTATACTATTCTTTAACAACGTGACACACACTGTAACGTATACTATTCTTTAACAACGTGACACACACTGTAACGTATACTATTCTTTAACAACGTGACACACACTGTAACGTATACTATTCTTTAACAACGTGACACACACTGTAACGTATACTATTCTTTAATAACAACGTGACACATACTGTAACGTATACTATTCTTTAATAACAACGTGACACACACTGTAACGTATACTATTCTTTAACAACGTGACATACTGTAACGTATACTATTCTTTAACAACGTGACACACACTGTAATGTATACTATTCTTTAACAATGTGACACATACTGTAATGTATACTATTCTTTAATAATAACGTGACACACACTGTAACGTATACTATTCTTTAACAACGTGACATACTGTAACGTATACTATTCTTTAACAACGTGACACACACTGTAATGTATACTATTCTTTAACAACGTGACACATACTGTAAAGTGTACTATTCTTTAACAACGTGACACATACTGTAATGTATACTATTCTTTAATAACAACGTGACACATACTGTAACGTGTACTATTCTTTAACAACGTGACACATACTGTAACATATACTATTCTTTAATAACAACGTGACACATACTGTAACGTGTACTATTCTTTAACAACGTGAGACATACTGTAACGTATACTATTCTTTAATAACAACGTGACACATACTGTAACGTATACTATTCTTTAATAACAACGTGACACATACTGTAACGTATACTATTCTTTAATAACAACGTGACACATACTGTAACGTATACTATTCTTTAACAACGTGACACACACTGTAACGTATACTATTCTTTAATAACAATGTGACACATACTGTAACATATACTATTCTTTAACAACGTGACACATACTGTAACGTGTACGATTCTTTAACAACGTGACACATACTGTAACGTATACTATTCTTTAACAACGTGACACATACTGTAACATATACTATTCTTTAACAACGTGACACATACTGTAACGTATACTATTCTTTAACAACGTGACACATACTGTAACGTATACTATTCTTTAACAACGTGACACACACTGTAATGTATACTATTCTTTAACAACGTGACACACACTGTAACGTGTACGATTCTTTAACAACGTGACACATACTGTAACGTATACTATTCTTTAACAACGTGACACATACTGTAACGTATACTATTCTTTAACAACGTGACACATACTGTAACGTATACTATTCTTTAACAACGTGACACATACTGTAACGTATACTATTCTTTAACAACGTGACACATACTGTAACGTATACTATTCTTTAACAACGTGACACATACTGTAACGTATACTATTCTTTAACAACGTGACACATACTGTAACGTATACTATTCTTTAACAACGTGACACATACTGTAACGTATACTATTCTTTAACAACGTGACACATACTGTAACGTATACTATTCTTTAACAACGTGACACATACTGTAACGTATACTATTCTTTAACAACGTGACACACACTGTAACGTATACTATTCTTTAATAACAATGTGACACATACTGTAACATATACTATTCTTTAACAACGTGACACATACTGTAACGTGTACGATTCTTTAACAACGTGACACATACTGTAACGTATACTATTCTTTAACAACGTGACACATACTGTAACGTATACTATTCTTTAACAACGTGACACATACTGTAACGTATACTATTCTTTAATAACAACGTGACACACACTGTAACGTATACTATTCTTTAACAACGTGACACATACTGTAACGTATACTATTCTTTAACAACGTGACACATTCTGTAACGTATACTATTCTTTAACAACGTGACACATACTGTAACGTATACTATTCTTTAACAACGTGACACATACTGTAACGTATACTATTCTTTAACAACGTGACACATACTGTAACGTATACTATTCTTTAACAACGTGACACATACTGTAACGTATACTATTCTTTAACAACGTGACACATACTGTAACGTATACTATTCTTTAATAACAACGTGACACATACTGTAACGTATACTATTCTTTAACAACGTGACACACACTGTAACGTATACGATTCTTTAACAACGTGACACATACTGTAACGTATACTATTCTTTAACAACGTGACACATACTGTAACGTATACTATTCTTTAACAACGTGACACACTGTAACGTATACTATTCTTTAACAACGTGACACATACTGTAACGTATACCATTCTTTAACAACGTGACACACACTGTAATGTATACTATTCTTTAACAACGTGACACACACTGTAACGTGTACGATTCTTTAACAACGTGACACATACTGTAACGTATACTATTCTTTAACAACGTGACACACACTGTAACGTGTACTATTCTTTAACAACGTGACACATACTGTAACGTATACTATTCTTTAACAACGTGACACACACTGTAACGTATACTATTCTTTAACAACGTGACACATTCTGTAACGTATACTATTCTTTAACAACGTGACACATACTGTAACGTATACTATTCTTTAATAACAACGTGACACATACTGTAACGTATACTATTCTTTAACAACCTGACACATACTGTAACGTATACTATTCTTTAACAACGTGACACACTGTAACGTATACTATTCTTTAACAACCTGACACATACTGTATATACTATTGTATACTATTGTATACTATTCCTTAACAACGTGACACACACTGTAACGTATACTATTCTTTAATAACAACGTGACACATACTGTAACGTATACTATTCTTTAACAACGTGACACACACTGTAACGTATACTATTCTTTAATAACAACGTGACACACACTGTAACGTATACTATTCTTTAACAACGTGACACACACTGTAACGTATACTATTCTTTAATAACAACGTGACACATACTGTAACGTATACTATTCTTTAACAACGTGACACACACTGTAACGTATACTATTCTTTAATAACAACGTGACACATACTGTAACGTATACTATTCTTTAACAACAACGTGACACACACTGTAACGTATACTATTCTTTAATAACAACGTGACACATACTGTAACGTATACTATTCTTTAACAACCTGACACATACTGTAACATATACTATTCTTTAACAACGTGACACACACTGTAAAGTATACTATTCTTTAACAACGTGACACATTCTGTAACATATACTATTCTTTAACAACGTGACACATACTGTAACATATACTATTCTTTAACAACGTGACACATTCTGTAACGTATACTATTCTTTAATAACAACGTGACACATACTGTAACGTATACTATTCTTTAACAACGTGACACACACTGTAATGTATACTATTCTTTAACAACGTGACACATTCTGTAACATATACTATTCTTTAACAACGTGACACATACTGTAACATATACTATTCTTTAACAACGTGACACATTCTGTAACGTATACTATTCTTTAATAACAACGTGACACATACTGTAACGTATACTATTCTTTAACAACGTGACACACACTGTAATGTATACTATTCTTTAACAACGTGACACATACTGTAACGTATACTATTCTTTAACAACGTGACACATACTGTAACATATACTATTCTTTAACAACGTGACACACACTGTTACGTATACTATTCTTTAACAACGTGACACACACTGTTACGTATACTATTCTTTAACAACGTGACACACTGTAACGTATACTATTCTTTAACAACGTGACACACACTGTAATGTATACTATTCTTTAACAACGTTACACATACTGTAACGTATACTATTCTTTAACAACGTGACACACTGTAACGTATACTATTCTTTAACAACGTGACACACACTGTAATGTATACTATTCTTTAACAACGTGACACATACTGTAACGTATACTATTCTTTAACAACGTGACACACTGTAACGTATACTATTCTTTAACAACGTGACACATACTGTAACGTATACTATTCTTTAACAACGTGACACACTGTAACGTATACTATTCTTTAACAACGTGACACATACTGTAACGTATACTATTCTTTAACAACGTGACACATACTGTAACGTATACTATTCTTTAACAACGTGACACACACTGTAACGTATACTATTCTTTAACAACGTGACACATACTGTAACGTATACTATTAATTAACAACGTGACACACTGTAACGTATACTATTCTTTAACAACGTGACACATACTGTAACGAATACTATTCTTTAACAACGTGACACATACTGTAACGTATACTATTCTTTAACAACGTGACACACTGTAACTTATACTATTCTTTAATAACAACGTGACACACACTGTAACGTATACTATTCTTTAACAACGTGACACACACTGTAATGTATACTATTCTTTAACAACGTGACACACTGTAACGTATACTATTCTTTAACAACGTGACACACACTGTAATGTATACTATACTTTAACAACGTGACACATACTGTAACGTATACTATTCTTTAACAAAGTGCTAGCTGGAACCTTCCTCAACTGTCCACCCCTTAAGGTGATGTGTGTCATCAGCATGCATAGTTCTATATTTACAGTTGATAGCTGCCACTGTGGGGGCATGTTTTGAGCAGCAGAACTGCTAGCCTCCATTGCAGCTCTTATCCCAGACACTATGGCTCGCCGAAGGTCACTGTATATCACTATCATTCAGTTGGCACAATTCCCACAATCCAGCCTTTCAAAAAAATTCCCTGGATTTTTTGGACCAAATCTTCCATTTGAAATAACCGTCTATTCCTCAGTATCCCTCCAACCACTTCATTTCTGTGATCTGAAAGCTGGTGGTGTAATTGACAGAATAAACAGGAGGAGAGATAAGGCAGCAGAGGATGGTGTAGAGTTGAAGGACAACATGGAGGTAGAGAGACATTGGAGGGACAGGAAAGGCTGTCTAGCTGCCTGTGTTTACTTGTAGCCACTCATACTAGACACTTTTACAAAAAGACACATGCACACATGGGATGGATGGGTGGGTGGATGTAGGTGTGAGGGATAGACAGTCAGACGTCCTCATGCTATAGACAGGTTGTAGGAACAGTCCTTTGGTCCCCTCCATTCCTCTCTATTCTTCCTACTCTCTCTGGTGCTGCCTGATTTGTTATCGATCGGTGAGATAGGACTGGCCCTGGTGCTGCATCTCAGGCCAAACGTTCATGGCTGGCACAAACACTCGCACTCGCACACACACACACACACACACACACACACACACACACACACACACACACACACACACACACACACACACACACACACACACACACACACACACCTCTTTCTCTCTTAATTACCACAGTGGTATCCGGAGGCCAGGGAGGGAACGTGTGTTGGGTATTGTAAAGTAGATTTTCTGTTTGTTTTCCTGTATATTTTCTACATATTTAATATTTTGTAAATCTGTATATTTTGTATATTTTCTGTATGAACTCGTTAGGATATCATTTTTGTGTGTGTGTGTGCTCTTGTGACCCCCCTTCTCCCCCAGTAAGGGTGCTGCGCCCCCGTCAACTCGTGTGCTGTAGGGTAATCTCTTACACAAGGCAGAGGAAGGCAGTGGAGGGTGGAAATTAGGTTTTCAGCCCCGCACCCTCCCCTGTCGTCCCTCCCTTCCCCCCACAGCCTCGCTTTTGTACCCAGTGCCCCTTGTGCGCCCCACATCTATTCTTCTACTTCTCTTTTTCTATTTCTTTCTCCCTCTGTTTATTCAGTCCTACCTGCCTGTATCTCTGCCTCCCACTCTCTCGCATCCAGAGAGAAAATAGACGCCTGAGATCATTTTCTTACCCTGCCTCTTTTCTTTTGTCTTTTTTTCTCTGGTAAATAAGTGTATTTATTTATTATGCGTGTGTGTGTGTGTGTGTGTGTGTGTGTGTGTGTGTGTGTGTGTGTGTGTGTGTGTGTGTGGTGCGACCAAGTCTTACACTCTAGCGGCTGAGACGGGTAACTGCGATGCCCATCCTCAAGTGTTGCTGAGATGTAGACTCAAGTAGTGGTTGGACACAATAGACTGTAACACTACCCTCTCCCCTCCCCACCTACCTTACCCCCAGTCTCATTCACACGGCCACACATTAGAATAGTTCACAGGGCGCCCCTGCCTCACAGGTAATAATGAGACTCCGTTCCAAAGGCTGCCTTCCACACTAAGGTTCCTCTTGAATAGCCCACACAAAGTGGAGCAACGTGCACTATGGATGTCTCCTGGGTGTGCTGTATCTCTCATTGAATTTCAATCTCCCCTACTTTTCTTCCTCTTTTTCTTTTAAGTGGACCAGAGGTGATATGGAAAAGAGCATTGCATTAACATGTTTTTCATTCCTCTCCCTGTATTCAGTTCAATGAGCTCCATAATAGCTTTAGTTTTTGAATGTTGACCAATCGGTAATTGAAACCAAGCACAAGGACATAGAAATGGACGCTGAGAAGACTTGACCCCATTCAGTGGTGTTTCCGATTTCCTTGGTTCTGCAAAGAACAATCGGACAATGTTGACTGTATTCAAAAGAGGCGAGAGACTCTCAGCAGACTTCTCAATATGTACTATTATTATCTCTATGTATTATTATTTGGATATAATATTGTACTGTAGGACAATAGTAAATGGGTTGCTTTTAGCATTCAGTTGAAAGTGATTTTAAAGTTGAGATATTTTCCCTCTACAGTTACAGGTCCTCTGTCATGACAGGCGTGTGTGTTGTGTCGTGGTATGGTTCTTTCTTCAGGCTCACAGACAGACTCACATCACTGAGTTGTCTCTACGGCCTGCCACAGCCAGGGCATGACAGAGGAGGCAAGCTCTCCCTCTCCTTTTGCTTCATTTCTCTTTCCGTCCCCCGCCATCCAGGCCTCTTCCATCTATTCATTCCCTTCATCAGGGTCCCTCTATGGCTCTGTCCATCTCTCTCTCGCTCTCTTTCGCCGTCTTGCTTCCTCTCTGCCGTGCAGTGTGGTGAGTGCTGACAGGCCTGGCAGAGACAAAGTGCTGACGTCCATTTTAAAAGTGACCGCCCCTGTCCTGCAGCCCCATGGCTGGGGAGCCAAGAATCCATCACCCACACCATGCACAGCCGAGAGAGAGAGAGAGAGAGAGAGAGAGAGAGAGAGAGAGAGAGAGAGAGAGAGAGAGAGAGAGAGAGAGAGAGAGAGAGAGAGAGAGAGAGAGAGAGAGAGAGAGAGAGAGAGAGAGAGAGAGAGAGAGAGAGAGAGAGAGAGAGAGAGAGAGAGAGAGAGAGAGAGAGAGAGAGAGAGAGAGAGAGAGAGAGAGAGAGAGACCTTCTTTGTACATGAAAGGAGACCTGTGAGAGAGGGGGAAAATATTGAAAAAGGGGGGTGAGCGAGGGAGCAAGGGAAGGAGAGGGAGAGCAGTGCAGGCTGGGTTGTCTCCAGGGACCGAGAGTGGGCATTAATCATTATCGGCGCACACCTCCGTCCCTGACGCACCCTGACGGCCCTTCCACCCCTGACATAAATCATAATTCCTCCACAATAGATCCACTCTCCGCCATGCCGGGGATAAGTGTGCTGCTCCTATCGATTTTTCCCTTTTCTCCCTCTGCCTTCTCCGTCGCCACCCATGCCCCCCATTACCCTCCCCCTACTGCCTCCCCCCATCACTGCAAACTGCACTGCTGTGTCATTATGAAACATAACTGATCTGAAATTCATAGAACACTAAATAAAGTTTTGCAGCGTGCTCTACTGTATTCACTCCTTCCCCCTGCCCTCCCATCTCTTGATGCATGAGAGTAAGCGCATATAAAAAGAAAACTAATGATATAAAAATGACAAAGCGTGAGCAGTGCTATTATAGCTCTATTGATTTGTTTAGAACAGTCGCTGGAAGAGATTAGAAATGGTCCAGAAAAGGAGCTGGAGAGAAGTGGGGGAGAGAGGGAGAGAACGAGGGCACCGTGGAGAGAAGTGGGGGAGAGAGGGAGAGAACGAGGGCACCGTGGAGAGAAGTGGGGGAGAGAGGGAGAGAACGAGGGCACCATGGAGAGAAGTGGGGGAGAGAGGGAGAGAACGAGGGCACCGTGGAGAGAAGTGGGGGAGAGAGGGAGAGAACGAGGGCACCGTGGAGAGAAGTGGGGGAGAGAGGGAGAGAACGAGTGCACCAGGGAGAGAAGTGGGGGAGAGAGGGAGAGAACGAGGGCACCGTGGAGAGAAGTGGGGGAGAGAGGGAGAGAACGAGGGCACCGTGGAGAGAAGTGGGGGAGAGAGGGAGAGAACGAGGGCACCGTGGAGAGAAGTGGGGGAGAGAGGGAGAGAACGAGGGCACCGTCGAGAGAAGTGGGGAGAGAGGGAGAGAACGAGGGCACCGTGGAGAGAAGTGGGGAGAGAGGGAGAGAACGAGGGCACCATGGAGAGAAGTGGGGGAGAGAGGGAGAGAACGAGGGCACCGTGGAGAGAAGTGGGGGAGAGAGGGAGAGAACGAGGGCACCATGGAGAGAAGTGGGGG
Source organism: Oncorhynchus keta (assembly GCF_023373465.1). NCBI lineage: Eukaryota > Metazoa > Chordata > Actinopteri > Salmoniformes > Salmonidae > Oncorhynchus > Oncorhynchus keta. Next base: position 22,344,970 of record NC_068421.1, read on the forward strand.
AGAGAGGGAGAGAACGAGGGGCACCGTGGAGAGAAGTGGGGAGAGAGGGAGAGAACGAGGGCACCGTGGAGAGAAGTGGGGGAGAGAGGGAGAGAACGAGTGCACCAGGGAGAGAAGTGGGGGAGAGAGGGAGAGAACGAGGGCACCGTGGAGAGAAGTGGGGGAGAGAGGGAGAGAACGAGGGCACCGTGGAGAGAAGTGGGGAGAGAGGGAGAGAACGAGGGCACCGTGGAGAGAAGTGGGGGAGAGAGGGAGAGAACGAGGGCACCGTCGAGAGAAGTGGGGGAGAGAGGGAGAGAACGAGGGCACCGTGGAGAGAAGTGGGGGAGAGAGGGAGAGAACGAGGGCACCGTGGAGAGAAGTGGGGGAGAGAGGGAGAGAACGAGGGCACCGTGGAGAGAAGTGGGGGAGAGAGGGAGAGAACGAGGGCACCGTGGAGAGAAGTGGGGGAGAGAGGGAGAGAACGACTGCACCGTGGAGAGAAGTGGGGGAGAGAGGGAGAGAACGAGGGCACCGTAGAGAGAAGTGGGGGAGAGAGGGAGAGAAAGCGGGCACCATGAGAGGGAGAGAACGAGGGCACCATGGAGAGAAGTGGGGGAGAGAGGGAGAGAACGAGGGCACAATGGAGAGAAGTGGGTGAGAGAGGGAGAGAACGAGGGCACCATGGAGAGAAGTGGGGGAGAGAGGGAGAAAACGAGGGCACCATGGAGAGAAGTAGGAGAGAGAGGGAGGAAACGAGGGCACCATGGAGAGAAGTGGGGGAGAGAGGGAGAAAACGAGGGCACCATGGAGAGAAGTGGTGGAGAGAGGGAGCGAACGAGGGCACCATGGAGAGAAGTGGGGGAGAGAGGGAGGAAACGAGGGCACCATGGAGAGAAGTGGGGGAGAGAGGGAGAAAACGAGGGCACCATGGAGAGGGGTGGGGGAGAGAGGGAGAAATGGAGGGCACCATGGACAGAAGTGGGGGAGAGAGGGAGAAAACGAGGGCACCATGGAGAGAAGTGGGGGAGAGAGGGAGAGAACGAGGGCACCGTGGAGAGAAGTGGGGGAGAGAGGGAGAGAACGAGGGCACCGTGGAGAGAAGTGGGGGAGAGAGGGAGAGAACGAGGGCACCGTGGAGAGAAGTGGGGGAGAGAGGGAGAGAACGACTGCACCGTGGAGAGAAGTGGGGAGAGAGGGAGAGAACGAGGGCACCGTAGAGAGAAGTGGGGGAGAGAGGGAGAAAGCGGGCACCATGAGAGGGAGAGAACGAGGGCACCATGGAGAGAAGTGGGGGAGAGAGGGAGAGAACGAGGGCACAATGGAGAGAAGTGGGTGAGAGAGGGAGAGAACGAGGGCACCATGGAGAGAAGTGGGGGAGAGAGGGAGAAAACGAGGGCACCATGGAGAGAAGTAGGAGAGAGAGGGAGGAAACGAGGGCACCATGGAGAGAAGTGGGGGAGAGAGGGAGAAAACGAGGGCACCATGGAGAGAAGTGGTGGAGAGAGGGAGCGAACGAGGGCACCATGGAGAGAAGTGGGGGAGAGAGGGAGGAAACGAGGGCACCATGGAGAGAAGTGGGGGAGAGAGGGAGAAAACGAGGGCACCATGGAGAGAAGTGGGGGAGAGAGGGAGAAATGGAGGGCACCATGGACAGAAGTGGGGGAGAGAGGGAGAAAACGAGGGCACCATGGAGAGAAGTGGGGGAGAGAGGGAGAAATGGAGGGCACCATGGACAGAAGTGGGGGAGAGAGGGAGGAAACGAGGGCACCATGGGGAGAAGTGGGGGAGAGAGGGAGGAAACGAGGGCACCATAGAAAGAAGTGGGGGAGAGAGGGAGGAAACGAGGGCACCATGGAAAGAAGTGGGGGAGAGAGGGAGGAAACGAGGGCACCATGGAGAGAAGTGGGGGAGAGAGGGAGAGAACGAGGGCACAATGGAGAGTGAATTTCTGGATTTTTGTTTTAGATTCTGTCTCTCACAGTTGAAGTGTACCTATGATAAAAATTACAGACCTCTACATGCTTTGTAAGTAGGAAAACCTGCAAAATCGGCAGTGTATCAAATACTTGTTCTCCCCACTGTATATCCACAGTAAAATGAGTCCTTTATGGACATAACCTGAAAGGCCACTCAGCAAGGAAGAAGCCACTGCCCCAAAACCACCATAAAAAAGCCAGACTCTGGTTTGCAACTGCACATGGGGACAAAGATCGTACTTTTTGGAGAAATGTCCTCTGGTCTGATGAAAAAAAAATAGAACTGTTCGGCCATCATGACCATCGTTATGCTTGGAGGGAAAAGGGGGAGGCTTGCAGGCCGAAGAACACCATCCCAACCGTGAAGCATGGGGGTGGCAGCATCATGTTGTGGGGGTGCTTTTCTGCAAGAGGACTGGTGCACTTCACAAAATAGATGGCATCATGAGATTGGAAAATTATGTGGATATATTGAAGCAACATCTCAAGACATCAGTCAGGAAGTTAAAGCTTGGTCGCAAATGCGTCTTCCAAATGGACAATGACCCCAAGCATACTTCCAAAGTTGTGGCAAAATGGCTTAAGGACAACATACTCAAGGTATTGGAGTGGCCATTATAAAGCCCTGACCGCAATCCTATAGAACATTTGTATTATTCTGACATTTCACATTATTAAAATAAAGTGGTGAGCCTAACTGACCTAAAACAGAGAATTTTTACTAGGATTAAATGTCAGGAATTGTGAAAAACTGAGTTTAAATTTGGCTGAGGTGAATGTAAACTTCTGACTTCAACTGTAATTGTTTGTGTGTTATTAGTTTAATTAAGCACACTGTGTTTGTCTATTGTTGTGACTTAGATGAAGATCAGATCAAATTGTATGACCAGTTTATACAGAAATGCAGGTCATTCCAAAGGGTTGACATACTTTTTCTTGTCGCTTGTATCTCATGTTGCTATGTCCTGAACGGTGTGTCAGTTTTAGTGCTGTTGCGTATCATCTCAGACGGAATGATTTACATCACTACACTGCTGTCAGTCTCACAGCCTTCAGACTGGATGTGGTCTCAATGACCTCTGAACTCACACCTCTCTTCGACCCTTCCTTCTTACTAAAGCATATTGGATTTAGCTGCAAGGATTACCACTTGCCACAAATGGTTCCCTACTCCATTCACTAATGTATAGACAGGTCTCCTTTTAAATAATTATTTTAAATAATGTTGACAAAATCTGTCTTTGATTATTTATTTTAAAAAAAGATTGTATTGTGTTATGTGTTTTTGTTGTTGTTACAAAAACCTTGTTTAATTTCCAAAATATATGTTATTAGTCTTGTTCGATGATCTTATTGTCCTTCGTCAGCTTATGGTCCATTATGCACAGAATGTCAGAAATCTACTTTAAATGTGTAACCTTTATTTAACTAGGCAAGTCAGTTAATAACAGGTCGTCCGGAGCGAGGACCCCCATCTGTAAGTTGGAAAATTTAGCATTTTTCGAACACCTAAAAGAGATTTTTTTCTGCAATCTAAAGCCATAATCATTATGCTTTATTCTATGTTAAAAAATGTTTATTTTTCTGCAAATCTTAGCATACCTCTTGAGCTGTCTGTATGTTGTTGACTGGTGGTTGGCATTCTCTCTCTCTGCCATTACCTTCCTGGAAACTAAATATTATTCTCTGCATCTCTGATAAAATCTGGGTAAAAGATGGAAAGGAATGTGAGCCTTATTCAGTACATTTAGTTATTGCTTGCTCTACCAACCATGCCAGCAGGTATGCCAGCTAAGATAGTTTGACAAGCTAGATATATTTTAACTTTATTGCTAACTTTTTTAAACAGGAAAAATCTGAGGGGGCACATGCCCCTGTACCCCATATGGGCCTGATGTCTCATGGTGGAAGTGTGTGTGAGAGGGAGCAGGTCGCTGGTCGGAGGGAGCAGGTCGCTGGTCGGAGGGAGCAGGTCGCTGGTCGGAGGTCGCTGGTCGCTGGTCGGAGGGAGCAGGTCGCTGGTCCGAGGGAGCTGGTCACCGTTTGGAATTAGAGTCGGGGTGGAGGGATATTAATGTAAAGTGGAGGGGACAAGCGTGCTCCCATCCAATTACTCAGCACCCTGTCACTGCCATCCGGGCCTAAACAACAGAGGAGGAAAGGATTAATTGCCTTGGACTCTGCCCCTGTTACAGGCCCAATTATGGAAACATATTGGATCCCAGCACTGCTGCAGCCACTGCTGTGCAGGGAGATTGTGTGACATTTTCTAACCGGTTTCAGAGGTCAGGACAGGGGGAGGCTGGAATAAGGGGCTGGGGGAAAGGGTTGTGTGTGTGTGTTTGTGTGTGCGTCTGTGTGTGTGGGAAGGGGTCACATAGGTTTTTCCCCCCTGTCTTGGTGCAGATGTCTGTGGTGAATTTGTGTCAATCACCCCTGTTGTTTGTGTTGTGTAGACTTGTCCTCTAGTTGTTGTGGTCGTAGGGGATTGAAGGCTCCAGGTAAGGTTGAACGTTGCTTTGACCACAAACAATGAAATAAAGACATTCTGGCTGTGGTACTGAGAGTCTCGTGTAGTTGGAAGTGACACAGCCCATTGAGGGAGTGGAAGCACCAATGACCCCATAGCTGGCCTCGTGATGAAAGCTCCTGTGTAGACTGTCCTGTTCTAGTGGACACCACAGTCAGGTTGTGAATGCATATTGATCCCCTGTGTTGTGTCCTGTAGATTTAAGGTTCCCTCAGCTATAATTGGCATCCTCTCTCTCTGCCATTACTCTCCTGGCTGTTTCTGCTGTACACCATATTGACACCTGCAACTGTCAATAGTTCTGACAGTTAATAGTTTATGGTCCAGCTCCTCACAAAGCACAGGAGTTCATCCCCAAGACTGAATATAGAAGAAGACTAGAGCTTCATTCAAAAGGGTAGTTGATGTTATAGTTAGTCATCTTTATTGGGGAATGTGGGGACAGTTACAGATTCAAACGAGGGAAACAAAAAATATAGGCCAGATATATAGTAGTGATGGACACAGGGTGGTTGTCCATGGAACACTCCTCACTTCTATGGGCTGCACCTCCATGACCCAAACAGCATTTTACTCGCTTCCCTGGACATAAATGGGTAGTTGACAAAGTGTATCTTTGTCAATGTTTTATTTTTATTTCACCTAATTTTAAGATTCTGTCATAAAGAGCACATATTGAACTTAATAAAAATCAAGTTCAGTTCAAGTAACAGGGTTGACCTTAAAATCGAGGACAGACATTTCTTGTGCTTAGATGAATCACTAATCACATTCAATAAATAATTATCTTCAAAAAAAAGGCTTCACAATGATGGTGAAAATGTTGAGAAATGTTGGGCTTAAGTGGGCTATAAATCGTCCTAGAAGTCACAGTGTGCACAGAGGGACATTTCAAAATGATACATTATGGCACTTTAACTTTGTCTTAATTCCTTCATTTTTTTATATGAATATACTTTGTCGTCTATATTAAAGTTCACTTTATTTAATTTATATGGCTACAAATATTTGTGCACAATATCTACTTAACATGTAAAAGTGACGCAAAAGGCACTGTTTTGTGGAATGACCCAAATACGACCTCAAATGTATGCTGTAACTCCAAGCCACAGAGTAAGATGAGCCAACGGGTCCCGACAAACTATGTACTGTATATGTCCAGATATTAGCCAGATAGATCTGCACAGAGCACCAATTAGAGGGCTGATGAATGGCTGAAACGATTTCTCTCATCTTGCAGGGCTGGCAGTGGTAGAAACTTGGGTAATACTTTCTGTGAGCCACAGAAAAGCAGACATGGAATTCTATAGTCTGAAGAATGTATGGTGAGTGAAGGTTATTAACCTTGGTGTCCAGTCTCCCTTCACCAGTAGATTGGTGTCTGGATCTAAAGCAGGAGTCAGACCTTATGAGATAGGTGATATCTTTTTTAGTTTAAACCTGATATCGAGCCACATCGGGAAACCACTGGTATTTTCTAATCAGGGAGGGAAATGGGCCTGGAGGTACTGATGGAGCGGGATGCACCATAGAGAAGGAGCTTAGAGAGAGTGCACAGGGCACCTTGGAGCTGGCACCTTGACGGATGCACACTTCATGAATTCTGAATTAAATTGTCCCTTGATGAATCTGGAATGTGTTTCTCCTGTTCCAGAGCAATAGGAATCCAATAAGACTCCAGCGCCGTACAAATAAAGCCATACATTCCCCTGGAACTGGCAATGAGCCTCAGGTGAGGAAAAATGACTGCAGCACTGGGAAGTAGCATGAGAGGGAGAGAGAGAAGAGGAGAGGGGGAGGGAGGGGAGAGCAAGTGGAGAGGAAAGGGGAGAGGGAGGGGGCATGAGATGAGGGGCAAGGAGACAAGATGGAAAAAAAGGTCCCGATATCAGGAGCGAGAGTGGTGAAGAGAGAGGGAGTGAGCGCAGGATAGAGGTCTGATATGAAAAGGAAGAAAAGCAATGGGCGAGAGAGAGAGAGTGAGATAGATAGCGAGCAAAGGAGGTAGAGATAGAGAGGGACTTTAAATGAAGGAGAAGAGCGAGCGCGTGGCCAGGGTTCCTGTAGCGTGTTAGCCCTGTCCTTTAGACTGGAAGGGAACATATTGGTCAGAGCCAATCCCCCGGTGGCGTGAGCCCCAGCAGCTAGGAGCCTGGAGCTCATCAGCCAGACAGACAAACCAGCCAGGGGCCCAGAGTAAATCACAACTCCACTCTCAGGGCCCAATTTCCCCAGAGGAGACCAGCCAGACCCATTCAAATCAGCCAGCTCTCTCAACCGCCAGTCTGTCTGTCCGTCCGTCCGTCCGCTCGCTAACACACTCGCACTAAAGAGCTGTCTTTACTCCTACCTCAATAACCCTGTCTTCGCCTCTGTCTCAGCCTCTGTTTCACCCTCTGCTCTGTCTCAGTCTCTGCCTCTGTCTCATCCTCTGTCTCACTCTCTGTCTGGGACTCAGCCCCGGACTCAGCATCTGACTCGGTCTCAGCCTCTGACTCTGTCTCAGCCTGTCTCAGCCTCTGTCTCAGCCTCTGTCTCAGTCTCTGTCTCTGTCTCTGACTGTCTCGGACTCTGTCTCAGACTCTGTCTCGCACTCAGTCTCAGATTCTGTCTAAGCCTCTGTCTCTGTCTCAGTTTCTGTCTCAGCCTCTGTCTCAGCCTCTGTCTCAGCCTCTGTCTCAGCCTCTGTCTCAGCCTCTGTCTCAGCCTCTGTCTCTGTCTGTTTCTGTCTCTCTTAAAGAACAATTTCACTCAACTTAGAAATATCTTATACACTTTATGTGGACCTACTCAGTGCTGTTGTTTGTCTTTTTAGATGCCATGTGTACTGAAACCCTGGAGACATTACAGCAGAACTGATACAGCCTGATAAAGTGTGTAACAATCATGAAAGATCTTGAAATAATTTGCTGCCTGACATTATTAGAGTGAAGTGACCAAAATATTTCCTTTGGATAGGAAATGTTCACCACAATCAACATAGTCATTTCTCATCAAGATTAGTAAGAGACCGAGGAACATATTGTATTTTGACTCTTGTATTGTATTGTCTGGATTGCCTGTGTTTTTTCCATGGGCCAGTCTGCCAGGCCAGGCTGTGTCTGGACAAGTCAAGCAGGCCTCGCTTGGCTGCTGGCTGCAGCGGTGACTAAGCACCCTCACCCCCTCTCCCTCCCTGTGCCTCACCCCCACCCTCCCCCTAACCTCTCTTCACCGTGCATACTCTAATGTGAATAAAGTTTCTCCTCAGAGTCCCCTGTTAATAAATGGAGTGCCATTTCACACAATGCCAAAGTCAGGCCAGTATTGATTAACTCTCATCATCGACTCACGCCTGCTTCCTTGATTTATGATTGGCTGTTATGTTTACATTAGCTGTCAAATTCATCTTGTCTCTCCCCTGGCCGGTGTCAGACTGGGTTGGGCAAAACAGTAAACATTCTCACCGTAGTCTAGACCTTAGACTACACTCCCGCAGGGATGGGTTATGTTAACCTTACTGCAGGGCGAGAGGAGAGGACACCTGTTTAGGTAGCAGGTTTGGGAAAGAAAGCATCTACTCTGGCTTAGGACCCTTTTCACAGAGAGTTGTGTACATACATGGAACCCAAAAGGGCTCTACCTGGAACCTAAAAGGGTTCTCCTATGGGGACAGCCGAAGAACCCTTTTGGAACTCTTTTTTTCTAAGAGACCAGGGTTGTGGGTTTCATTATTTTCATTTCATACAACTGTAGTGTTGGAGTTTGCCATTCGATTAAACCAAGGACACAGAGACAGATAATAACCTCTGCAGATGCAGACATACTTTGCAGACATGTTGTTGTTTTTTTTACGTTGAAGGTGACCGTAAGCAAATTCTTGTTGTTGCATGTTATTGAGTAACATTTTTATGCAGAGAAGCATGCGGTCCCATCAACTTTACAAGGGAAGGTTCAATTTGAATGTTAAACATTTGTTTACATAGCATTGTATTTATCATCTATTGCTTCTATTCTGCTGATAGTCATTAATTTGCATATTTTATGTTTGATTTCTTTGGACATATGCTTAAAGCTTTCAAAGGGCAGAACACTCAACGACCCAATGTTTATGAACAAGAGATAACAGCACAACCTTCAATTGCAGCACACCAATTTCACCTGCAATTTTCCAAGATATGGAACATTAATATAATTTGAATAATTTCAACTCAAAGACCGCCTTTTTTTTCTCTTTTCCCTGTAAGGTGAAAAAGAGATACTTTAAATTGACAGCCAGATAGACACCTATGTTAAATATATCCATGCCTTCTCTATTTATGAATCAAGGTTTCAAAATAAAATTGGACATCAGCGCTCCTCTACGATCAGCCATGACTTTAAACACAGTGTCCGGCTCCGTCAGTTTAGAAGGCTGCTATTTGGCTCCCCTCCCCTAGCCAACTGGATCTGGAGAATGTCAAGGTACATGGCTGTAAGTGATGGTAACCTCCTTCCCTTTGATGCTGTTTCTCCCCCCTCAGACCTCCTGGCTCTTTACCCAGGATGGTTGAAGTGATAATAACAGGAGTGAGCGAGAGGTGTGAGAGGTGTGCAGCGGGTGAAGGAGGGTCCTTGGCTATCTGCCTCTGGCGGACCCAGCGGCATGGGGGTTCATTGAGATTCCATTAGGGCTTGTAGGGAGAGAGGTTTCACTGCAGCAACCCCCTTTAATTTGCCTGTTTGACACTCATACAGGGATCACTACAAATTGGCTCTGTCATAGCAGATCATTTTATTTTAGATGTGAAGTAAATTAAACATGTAATCACACAGGAAGCGGGTTGTTGCCAGGGCCCTTCACTAGGCTACCGTTAGCGTGGTGGTAACCAGAGATGACAAGCAAACCAGTTTTCTGCCCCCTCTTTGTACTGCCATTTCTCCATCACTATTGGATATCTCTTAATTCTCTGTGTGCCAATGAGGGCCACCTCATCTGCTGACCTTTGACCCCAGACCTAGTGCCAGGATGTGGCATTGCACTCTGCTCTGCTCCTCTACACAGAAAAGAAGTCCCCATAGGAGAACCATTTGAAGAAGCCTTTATGGTTCCAGGTAGAACCTTTTTGGTTTCAGGTTCAACCCTTTTGGGTTCCAGGTAGAACCTTTTTGGTTTCAGGTAGAACCCTTTTTGGTTTCAGGTAGAATCCTTTTGGGTTCCATTTAGAATCCTTTCCACAGAGGCTTGTACAGTACATACAGCGCATTCGGAAAGCATTCAGACACCTTTACTTTTCCAGATTTTGTTACGTAATAGCCTTATTCTAAAATTGATTTAAATAAATGTTTTTCCTCATCAATCTACACACAATACCCGATAATGACAAAACGGAAACAGGTATTTATACATTTTAAAATAAATAATAGAAATAACTTATTTCCATAGGTATTCAAACCCTTTGCTATGACACTTGAAATTGAGCACCCTGTTTCATTGATCATCCTTGAGATCAGTGACAACCCATCATTCAGGGCAGGTAGGGCTATGTTTCAGCCCCACATTTTTAGCAAAATAAAAGAAGCCTGTTCTACATGTTATTTTGGAATTAATACGTGTCACATATCAGTTTGCAAACAAAGTAATAAAAATATATACAGTTGAAATTGGAAGTTTACATACACCTTAGCCAAATACATTTAAACTCAGTTTTTCACAATTTCTGAAATGTAATCCTAGTAAAAATTCCCTGTCTTAGATCAGTTAGGATCACCACTTTATTTTAAGAATGTGAAATGTCAGAATAATAGTAGAGAGAATTCACTGCACTTATATTATATGGTCCTTCTGTAGCTCAGTTGGTAGAGCATGGCGCTTGTAACGCCAGGGTAGTGGGTTCGATCCCCGGGACCACCCATACGTAGAATGTTTGCACACATGACTGTAAGTCGCTTTGGATAAAAGCGTCTGCTAAATGGCATATATTATTATATTATTATTATATCTTTCAGCTTTTATTTCTTTCATCACATTCCCAGTGGGTAAGAAGTTTACATACACTCAATTAGTATTTGGTAGCATTAACTTGAAATTGTTTAACTTGGGTCAAACGTTTCGGATAGCCTTCCACAAGCTTCCCACAATAAGTTGGGTGAATTTTGGCCCATTCCTCATGACAGAGCTGGTGTAACTAGGTCAGGATTGTAGACCTCCTTGCTCGCACACGCTTTTTCTATAGAATTGAGGTCAGGTTTTGTGATGGCCACTCCAATACCTTGAGTATGTTGTTCTTAAGCCATTTTGCCACAACTTTGGAAGTATGCTTTGGGTCATTGTCCATTTGGAAGACCCATTTGCAACCAAGCTTTAACTTCCTGACTGATGTCTTGAGATGTTGCTTCAATATATCCACATACTTTTCCACCCTCATGATGCCATCTATTTTGTGAAGTGCACCAGTCCCTCCTGCAGCAAAGCACACCCACAACATGATGCTGCCACCCCCATGCTTCACGGTTGGGATGGTGTTCTTCGGCGTGCAAGCATCCCCCTTTTTCCTCCAAACATAACCATGGTCATTATGGCCAAACAGTTCTATTTTTGTGTCATCAGACCAGAGGACATTTCTCCAAAAAGTACCATCTTTGTCCCCATGTGCATTTGCAAACCGTAGTCTGGCTTTTTTCAATGGCGGTTTTGGAGCAGTGGCTTCTTCCTTGCTGAGCGGCCATTCAGGTTATGTTGATATAGGACTCAATTTTACTGTGGATATAGATACTTTTGTACCTGTTTCCTCCAGCATCTTCACAAGGTCCTTTGCTTTTGTTCTGGGATTTATTTGCACTTTTCGCACCAAAGTACATTCATCATTAGGAGACAGAACGCGTTTCCTTCCTGAGCGGTATGACGGCTGCGTGGTCCCATGGTGTTTATACTTGCATACTATTTTTTGTACAGATGAACGTGGTACCTTCACACATTTGGAAATTGCTCCCAAGGATGAACCAGACGTGGAGGTCTACAGTTTTCTTTCTGAGGTCTTGGCTGATTTCTTTTGATTTTCCCATGATGTCAAGCAAAGAGGCACTGAGTTTGAAGGTAGGCCTTGAAATACATCCACAGGTACATCTCCAATTGACTCAAATTATATCAATTAGCCTATCAGAAGCTTCTATAGTCATGACATCATTTTCTGTAATTTTCCAAGCTGTTTAAAGGCACAGTCAACTTAGTGTATGTAAACTTCTGACCCACTGGAATTGTGATACAGTGAATTATAAGTGAAATAATCTGTCTGAAAACAATTGTTGGAAAAATTACTTGTGTCATGCACAAAGTAGATGTCCTAACCGACTTGTCAAAACTATAGTTTTTAACGATACATTTGTGGAGTGGTTGAAAAATGAGTGTTATTGACTCCAACCTAAGTGTATGTAAACTTCCGACTTCAACTGTACACTTCCATTCAAAAGTTTGGGGTCACTTAGAAATGTCTTTGTTTTTGAAGAAAAACACATTTTCTGTCCATTAAAATAACATGAAATTGATCAGAAATACCGTGTAGACATTGTTAATGTTGTAAATGGCTATTGTAGCTGGAAATGGCATATTTTTTAAATGGAATATCTACATAGGCGTAGAGTGGCCTTTTATCAACAACGATCACTGCTGTGTTCCAATGGCACATTCTGTTAGTTAGCTAATCCAAGATTATAATTTTAAAAGGCTAATTGATCATTAGAAAAACCTTTTGCAATGATGTTAGCACAGCTGAAAACTGTTGTCCTGATTAAAGAAGCAATACAACTGGCCTTCTTTAGACTAGTTGAGTATCTGGAGCATCAGCATTTGTGGGTTCGATCACAGGCTCAAAATGGCCAGAAACAAAGACCTTTCTTCTGAAACTCATCAGTCTATTATTGTTCTGAGAAATGAAGGCTATTCCAAGTGAGAAATTGCCAAGAAACTGAAGATCTCATACAATGCTGTGTACTACTCCCTTCACAGAAAAGTGCAAACTGGCTCTAACCAGAATAGAAAGAGGAGTGGGAGGCCCCGGGGCACAACTAAGCAAGAGGACAAGTACATTAGAGTGTCTCGTTTGAGATTCAGACGCCTCACAAGTCCTCAACTGGCAGCTTCATTAAATACTACCTGCAAAACACCAGTCTCAACGTCAATAGTGAAGAGGCGACTCCAGGATGCTGTCCTTCTAGGCAGAGTTGCAATGAAAAAGCCATATCTCTGTCCAGCGTCTGTGTTCTTTTGCCCATTTTAATATATTTTTTTATTGGCCAGTCTGAGATATGGCTTATTCTTTGCAACTCTGCCTAGAATGCCAGCATCCCGGGGTCGCTCTGAGACAGGATTATGTCGAGGCACAAATCTGGGGAAGGAGCCAAAACATTGACGGCTCCACCTCGCCGCACTGGCCTGGCTACTGGGAGCATTCAACCAGGTAAGGTTGGGCAGGCTCGGTGCTCGAGAGCTCCAGTGTGCCTTCACGGTCCGGTCTATCCGGTGCCACCTCCACGCACCAGCCCTCCGGTGGCAGCCCCCCGCACCAAGCTGTCTCTCCGTCTCCTTCCTACAGGTGCTCCCGCCTGCTCAGCGCTGCCAGAGTCTTCCTCCTGCCCAGTGCTGCCAGAGTCTCCCGTCTATCCGTAGCTGCCAGAGTCTCCCGTCTGTCCGGAGCTGCCAGAGTCTCCCGTCTGTCCGGAGCTGCCAGAGTCTCCCGTCTGTCCGGAGCTGCCAGAGTCTCCCGTCTGTCCGGAGCTGCCAGAGTCTCCCGTCTGTCCGGAGCTGCCAGAGTCTCCCGTTTGTCCGGAGCTGCCAGAGTCTCCCGGCTGTCCTGAGCTGCCAGAGTCTCCCGGCTGTCCTGAGCTGCCAGAGTCGCCCGTCTGTCCAGAGCTGCCAGAGTCGCCCGTCTGTCCTGAGCTGCCAGAGTCGCCCGTCTGTCCTGAGCTGCCAGAGTCGCCCGTCTGTCCAGAGCTGCCAGAGTCGCCCGTCTGTCCAGAGCTGCCAGAGTCGCCCGTCTGTCCTGAGCTGCCAGAGTCGCCCGTCTGTCCTGAGCTGCCAGAGTCGCCCATCTGCCAGGAGCTGCCAGAGCCACCAGTCAGCCAGGAGCTGCCAGAGCCGTCAGTCAGCCAGGAGCTGCCAGAGCCGTCAGTCAGCCAGGAGCTGCCAGAGCCGTCAGTCAGCCAGGAGCTGCCAGAGCCGTCACTCAGCCAGGAGCTGCCAGAGCCGTCACTCAGCCAGGAGCTGACAGAACCGTCAGTCACCAGGAACTGCCAGAATTGCCCTTCACTCCGGAGCTGCCGGAGTCTCCCGCCTGTCCGGTGCTGCCGGAATCTCCCGTCTGTCTGGTGCTGCCGGAATCTCCCATCCATTCGGGACTCGTGGCTTGGGTCCCCAGTCCGAGGTCGCCGGCGAGGGTCGTCGCGTTAAAGAGGCCTCGGAGGCGGGTAAAGAGGCGGAGAAGGACTATGGTGGAATGGGGTCCACGTCCTGCACCAGAGTCGCCACCGCGGACAGACACCCACCCAGACTCTCCCCTATAGGTTCAGGTTTTGCGGCTGGAGTCCGCACCTTTCGGGGGAGGGGGGGTACTGTCACGTTCTGACCTTAGTTATTTTATTTCTGTCTTTGTTTTAGTATGGTCAGGGCGTGAGTTGGGTGGGTTGTCTATGTTCCATTTTCTATGTTGTATTTGCGTTTGGCCTGGTATGGTTCTCAATCAGAGGCAGGTGTAGTTTGTTGTCTCTGATTGAGAATCATACTTAGGTAGCCTTTTCCCACTTGTGTTTCGTGGGTGTTTATTTTCCTGTTAAGTGTTGTTTGTCATTTAACTTACGGGACTGTTCGTTGGGATGTTTTTCAGCCGCAGGGACTGGGAGACTAGTCAGGATTGAAGGAAAGATGAACGGAGTAAATTACAAAGAGGTCCTTGATGAAAACTTGCTCCAGAGGAACTTGACCTCAGACTGGGGCAAGGTTCACTTTCCAACAGGAGAATGACCCTAAGAACACAGCCAGTCAATGTAGGAATGGCTTCGGGACAAGTGTCTGAATGTCATTCTATGGCCCAGCCAGAGCCCTGACTTGAACCTGATCGAACATCTCTGGAGAGACCTGAAACTAGCTGTGCAGCAACACTCCCCATCCACCCTTACGGAGCTTGAGAGGGTCTGCAGAGAAGGATGGGAGAAACTCCCCGAATACAGGTGTGCCAAGCTTGTAGCGCCATTCCCAAGAAGATTTGAGGCTGTAATCTCTGCCAAAGGTGCTTCAACAAAGTACTGAGTAAAGGGTCTGAGGACTTATGTAAATGTGATATTTAACTTTTGTATTTTTTATACATTTGCAATAATTTCAGAAAACCTCATTTTTCTTTGTCATTATGGGCTATTGTGTGTACTGTAGATTGACGAGGGGGAAAACAACTATTTAATCAATTTTAGAATAAGGCTGTAACGTAAAATTATGAAATTGTGTTTTTTCATTGGATAAAAGTAGCGACTCAGAGCTACAAAATGGTATATCATACACTGCTTTTTTGAAGAACAATGGGATAGTAATTATGCTTTGAAAGTTGATAAACTTGAAAACTCACTATTGAGAAAATAGACTTAGAATATTTTGGTATCTGAGTGAAGAGTTCTTCTTTGTCTACACCTTTTCAGCATTGCTCACACCCTCTTAAGCTTTAGTCCCACCCATCTCGTTTCACTCTCAGAGCGTTCAGAGCACGCACTTGGCGCTCTGGCCGATGATTTGTTTACCTCTAGATAACATGAAAACAGCCTAACCAGCTCTGATGGGAACAATTTCATTATACTTTTTTGCCGATGTTTACTGACACCGGCCATATTCAACGGGTGTTGTGCATTCGTAAATTCATCAGTTATTCTGTGCTCTGGCATACTCAGACTGTATTTATGAACGCACCCGAAATGGTTACTTGCATAGTGGAGTCTATTGTTAAGACATGTTGCTAGCTAGCTAAACAATGAACCTAGCTAGGTAAACAACGGGCAAGATCATACACATCACGTAACGTTAGCTAGCGAGCCAACCATCTAATGTTAGCATGATGTTACTACGCCTTGCATGAATCTGCTGGTAGTGGTAGCTAACCAACCAGGTTCAATGTTAGCTAGTTAACATTAGGCTCTAACTAGCAAAGCAAACGGCTCTGAGATACGAATAATAACATCATACATGTAATGTTAGCTAGCGAGCAAGCCAGCTAGCTAACATTAGGCTCTAACTAGGCAAGCCAACGGCTCTGGGACACAAATAATAACATCATACACATAACGTTAGCTAGGGAACCATCCAGCTAACATCAGCTAGCTAGCTAACAGTACACTTTAGCTTGAAATGAAACAACTTTCAGTCAAAATTAGAAACATGTAACATCTGAAAATGTAGCTTGCTAGCTATCTTACCCATATACATCATCATGCATGATGGATATGGTGTCTCCTTGTCACGGATGCCATGCCATGGTTGCCCTTAGTTTGAAGATGTAATCCAGAGACAGGTGTATACTCCATCTCTTTAGCTATCATACTCTAATTCAACTAATTTCAAAACTCGATCCGCCAGAAAGTGGAGATCAACAGTTATGCAGCTCCACTACACTATACATAAAAAAGCCATGTTCGACAGGATTACCAACACAGACTGACCAGCTCAACTAGACAGAAGCCTTCTATATGGAAAACCAATCTGAACTCCTCTCTCGGCATGTCCAGCCCACTCATTATCTCAGCCAATCATGACTATTGGGAAGGTTGCTCACTTTTTCTGTGGCTTAACCAACAAGGCTCGTAATTTAACAATTGTATTTGTATTTACAGATGGCATACAAGTTTGTTATTAAGGCATATGAAAGTTAACATGTTCCAGAAGGCACATTTACGTTCAAATGGCTCTCCTGTGATACAAAAGTAAAGGGTTCTTAATACTTTCTGAATGCACTCTACATGGATCCCAAAAGGGATCCACCTGGAACTAAAAAGGGTTCTCCTATGGGGACAGCCGAAGAACCCTTTTTTCTAAGAGTGTAGACCCTGCTCTCTGACATTTTA
Organism: Oncorhynchus keta; assembly: GCF_023373465.1. Classification (NCBI taxonomy): domain Eukaryota; kingdom Metazoa; phylum Chordata; class Actinopteri; order Salmoniformes; family Salmonidae; genus Oncorhynchus; species Oncorhynchus keta. The sequence goes on from NC_068421.1 coordinate 22,361,509, forward strand.
CTGTGATGATGCTACGAGCCCTGACAATACCCTGTGAAGTAGCATCAGTCAGGTGTTAAACAGGTCGGTGTCCTTCAAGATAGTAAATTCCACTGCAGTGCTCTAACTCTACCAGAATCTGATTCAATATTTGGTATTTCATTGGATATTTCTGTAGGGGTATTTGAATGCCTCAGCGTAAATCTTAATTCTCTCTTTTCAATAATGATGTTGTTTCTCTAATGTGGGTCTGTTCGCTCCCTTTTTACAGTGGTTGAGTAGTTGTCTAGTGCGTTGTCTCTTCCCATGCCCATTCCTTAGCCTGGAACCCTGGTGAAGTGACTGTGGCAGCACACCCACTGGGTAGCGAGTGAGTGGAGGAAACAGCAGGGGAACGAGCTGAGCCGAGTGGCTGAAAAATTAGGTCCCATTCCTTATAATTCAGCAGCGGGGCTGATAGCATCAGGCTTCAGTTGGCTATCAGGAAGGTATTACCACCCAGTGACTGTAATCGGTAATGAAGCCTTGTATTGAGTTTATAACGCGCTGAATGATGCAGCTCCCACTCCCAGATAAACACATCCTAAATAAACCATTTGGCTGGTAATTGCCCTCTGCCAGCTCCGCTGTTAATAGAGTCAAGTCTCCGACATAAAGGGTTAACTTCTTTTCCGAAGGAGAGGAGCCTCTCTCTCCCTGGCTCATTGCACTCTCATTTCTATGGAGATCTCCGTGCAGGCAGCATTCCCTTGGTTATCAGGCCGTACTTAGAGACAAAACCTAATTAGACAAAAAAATGCCTTTTTCTCTTTCCCTAATTAGGTCCTTAACATAATTAGCAGGTAATGTTAATAACCCTCTTTTAAAATCTATTAGAATGCTGTTTTGGGAGAAAGTGGTGGTGGTGATGGAGGGGTGTGTCCTACAGGCGGCTAGGAGCCCCTCTAAGGGTCCAGGGGCAGGGGAGAGAGGAGAGGAGAGGAGCGTGCTGGGAGGGTCGTTCATCAGGAGTGGAGTGCCTCTGCATTAGGGCCCTGGCCCCATCAGAGCCCATTATAATACTGCATAGTGGTATAGTGCTATCCTAGAGTAGTCTCCCCCACCATTACTTAGACAAAGCGTAGCCCCCCTCCTTGTCTAACTCTGGTGCCCCTTCCCCCATTGTGTTTTTTTTTTACCAGCCAGGACTTTCAAAATAATGTTTTAAATATAAATACATGTTGCTTAAGCACCCAAGACAGAAAGTACAGGAGCAACAGAGTTGTATTCATATTTGTCTCATAATGACAGCTCCAAAACAGCCTGCCAGAACACACCCAGTTTTAAACTACCCCCTCCAGGGCTACACAGGGTCTTCAGAGTGGGTTGGCTGAGTGTTATCAGGGCAACTGGCTGTCCCTGTGAGACTATACAAGCAGGATTAGTTATGATGTTGCATGATTTAGTGAGTACTTGCTGGAGTATAAGAAGAGTTCTGATGTTGTGGTGAGTTCTGGTGGAGCATAACACACCACCAGGGGGCATTGTGTGTTCAGTAATGTTCTCTGAAATTACCATAGAGAGGACAAAACAGACAGGAACAGGAGCTATTGTCATTAGCTGGCCTTGATGCCAGTGGAATATACTGGTGGGTTTGGGGAAGTGCTCAGGGTTCCAGTGAGCGGTCAGTGAGCTCCAGCGAAGAGGAGGATGATGAAGAAGCTGCCGTCGACCAGAAGAGCCCAGTCCTCGTCTTTAATTAAGTATCTGAAACATCAATTTAAATGTAAATATCGGTGGTGCAGCTCCTCTCATGCGTAAATTAGAGGGTTGGCCCAGCACATTTCTCTCTCTCCCAACTCCCTGCTCACTTACAATGACATCTGCTCACAGCTGCTAGGCCTGTGGCTGCACACACACACACACACACGCACACGCACACACACACACACACACACACACACACACACACACACACACACACACACACACACACACACACACACACACACACACACACACACACACACACACACACACACACACTGAACTATAGTTTGATTTATGTCTATTATATTGATTGTCATCAGAGAAGTGACATCAGAATACACAGTGGGCCTATAAGAGCATAGACCCTAAGCTCAGAATCGTAGCTCACTGCTTGGTGTTGGTACTTAACAATGTGATGTGGGATTCCTATTGATATTGTACCTTGGCTATTACATAATGGACTGACCCATACCCTTATTATCACTCTGTAATCATCCCATGGAATCCCCAACACAGTGTGTACACGTAGGATCCCCTGATTGAATCCTTGCCTGAAAAGTGCATGGACATCATTGCTGGGCCAGAGCCCTGCTTTCGACCTTATTCTCCCATGTAGTGTGTTTCCAACAGGGCCATAGCATCAGCAATGCAGATCGCATGAAGAAACGCAACCTGAAATGTCCTGCCTATTTCTGGGGCACAGTTAAACCAGTTATACCATCCACTGAAAATGGAATTTGTCCATCTCTCTCTGGGTCTTGCCAGAGAACTCTACCCCCATGACATTGACGGCTGGCTGGGGCTGTGACATGAAGCCTGTGATGTGGAACAGTTTTGGGGAATCTCCACTGATATCCGCACCATACTGTAATAGGCCATGGTGGGAAATTCCCCAATGTGATTCCTGTGACAGGGCAAGAGGCACACAGTGCAACAGGCTTACACTGTAGGACGTATGTGTGTGTGTGTGTGTGTGTGTGTGTGTGTGTGTGTGTGTGTGTGTGTGTGTGTGTGTGTGTGTGTGTGTGTGTGTGTGTGTGTGTGTGTGTGTGTGTGTGTGTGTATGCTTGCGTGCGTGTGCGTGCATGCTTGCGTGCGTGTGTGTATTTGCATGTTTATGTGAATATTTGCATGTACGTGTTTATGTGTGCGTATGTGTGTGTGTTTGTGTGGTAACATCATCTGTCCCAGCTCTCCTCTTGGATGCAGTGGAGTGGCACGGCTGGCCTTTACCTTCCCATCTATCAGATCATCAGGACACTCCTCATAAAGGAGAGCTGGGGGGATGGAGGGATAGAGGGAGGGATGATTAATGGAGGGGGGGTTCCACTTACGGCCCCTCGAGGAGTCCCTCCCTTTTTGTCCATATCAATACCAGCGTAATGGACGCTGAGAGGTGGCTGTTGGTCTCAACGAGAGGCGTTCCACTACGTAGCCCTGCTAACATGCACACAACCTGATTAACTGCAGAATATTCTAACATTTAAGGGGAAAGGAGGTGGAGAGATGGAGTCAAACTCAGAAAGCTAAAGTACTGAAGACAGTTAATAATGTTTCCCTTTGTGCATTTGTACTCTAGATCGCCCTTCATCTAGATCATTGCATTAAAACTATGACACTTCTTGTAATGCCTTAGGAAAATCTGAGCTGAGATCCAGGGACGCTGGCGCTAAATCTCCTCAACCACACTTGGACTCAATCTCAGAGCTAAGAGCATGAGGAGTGACACGTGCACTTTGAGGAACAATGCCAGACTGTCTCTTAGACATCTTAGACTCACCTCCTAGTAGTCAGTCTTTGTGTTTCTGCCTGAATATATAATATTAATCTAACCTAAAGAAGAGAGATGAGATGCCAGCAGGTTCCTTTGTCTCCATTGTCCCTGCTACCTGACACGGAGTAACAGTGATGACATGTGTTGATGGAGGCCTTCTCCCATCCCTTCTACTGTTGGCTAATCTTTGGCTAAGCCCTCAGTGCCCTCCTAATTGGAGCCATCGTGGCGGGGACACCAAAATGTCACCAACACCAAATCCTACAGGAAGTCCCAAGCCAGAGTAGTATAGGAGGCTTGGCCTGCAGCAGGGCTCAGAGTGGGTGAGGAGGAAGGAGGGTGGGGGGCTAAGGGAGAAACCAGGGTGGCTGGCTGGCATGCCCACCCCAGTGCCTCTGGTACCCGCTGGCAGCCCTCGTGGTGGTGGAGGACCACCCTTGCCATGGTGAGTAATTCCCCTGGTGCTCCATACAGCCACAGCTCAATGCGACCCTGGCATGGCTCCCTGTGCCCATTCTCTGTCAACAGGATTAGGCCTGCTTAGCACCAGCTCTCAGGGATAACCTATATTCCGTATTGTAAGCTCACAACGCTGGCTCGCCACTTTGGCTACAACTGTATGTTTTTTCTCCAGTTTCTTCCTCTTGTTTTCTTTCATATAGCAGCAGTTTATGACTTTGTTTTCCTCTTGCACGGGGAGGAGGATGGAGAGATGTTGTCGGAGGGCAATCACAACCTGGCCAAAACCAGAGATTTGCCTTCATTTGCCATGCTATGTATAAACCGTGGCTAATTAGGGTATATAAACACACATGGTTTGTGTCGGTGTTTTGGGCGTTCTGCTGATACTGGCTTCCAATAGAGAATACCCATGGTGCTACTCAAACAAATCTGTATTCCAGTAAAACTAGTATATGAATAAAAAACATTGTTGATGCACTACGAAAATAAACGTTTTGATTAGTTTCCAAATTTGTTTTGTTTTGTTTGATGCTGTAACCATTGAGCAATTTGATTAACATTTCGGTGGTGTATCATCAGTTGTAAAATAATGTTTGTGACTAAATTAGTAGAACAGCAAATATTTTGGGGGGGTTTATGTATGACTATCTTACTGGTTCCTCCCTCCATATCTCTGGAATACACTGTCTTCCTCAACCTGGCAGACCTGACTGTTATAATACAGCACTCTTATGTATTGTTCATTACACGCTTCAATTTAAAACACTGTGGCCATTCGATTACATTGGTGTATTTACATGATGTAAATGTGGTATTTTTTAGACAGGATGTTATTATAAAAACGGTTTCGTACCAGGGTTCACTGGTGTAATTGAAATCAGATGATAGATTGGTGCCAGGTCTCACTGTAAGCCTCTGTATTTAATTAATTCACAATGGCACCCAACCTAGATCTAGTAATCCTACTCTCTGGCTGTTGTATGTGCTGCCTTTGGTTTAGCTCCTTCACAGTTGGAGCGTAGACCACCTGGACCACTGCCCAGTTGTGTGGTCATGTACGGCAAAGAAGGATATAGGAAAATTGCAGTTGGTCCAGAACAGAACTTTACGTATTGCACTTAGATGTACACAGAGGGCATGTCAATCTCTATTGGCTCAAAATTGAGGAGAGATTGACTGCATTAAATCAAATCAAGTGTTATTTGTCACATGTGCCGGATACAACAGGTGTAGATCTTACAGTAAAATGCTTACTTACAAGCCCTAAACCAACAATGCAGTTTTAAGAAGAATACCTAAAAAATAAGAAATGAAGTAACAAATCATTATAGACCAGCAGTAAAATAACAATAGCAAGGCTATATACTGGGGGTACATAGGGAGTCAATGTGCTGGGGCACCGGTTAGTTGAGGTAATTGAGGTAATATATACGCGTGGGTGGAGTTATTAAAGTGACTTATGCATAGAAAATAACAGAGAACAGCAGCAGTGTAAAAGGGGGGGGGGGTTAGTCTGGGTAGCCATTTAATTAGATGTTCTGGAGTCTTATGGCTCGAGGGTAGAAGCTGTTCAGAAGCCTCTTGGACCTAGACTTGGCGCTCCGGTACAGCTTGCCGTGCGGTAGCAGAGAGAACAGTCTATGACCAGGGTGTCTGGAGTCTTTGACAATTTTTAGGGCCTTCCTCTGACAACGCCTGGTATGGAGTTCCTGGGTGGCAGGAAGCTTGGCCCCAGTGATGTACTGGGCCATACACACTACCCTCTGAAGTGCCTTGCGGTCGAAGGCCGAGCAGTTTCCATACCAGGCATTGATGCTCTCGATGGTGCAGCTGTAGAACCTTTTGAGGATCTGAGGATCCATGCCAAATCTTTTCAGTCTTCTGAGGGGGGAATAGGTTTTGTTGTGCCCTCTTCACAACTGTCTTGGTGATGTGGACACCAAGGAACTTGAAGCTCTCAGCCTGCTCCACTACTGCCCTGTCGATGGGAATGGGGGAATATTCGGTCCTCCTTTTCCTGTAGTCTACAATCATCTCTTTAGTCTTGATTACATTGATGGAGAGTTTGTTGTCCTGGCACCACACGGCCAGGTCTCTGACCTCCTCCCTATATGCTGTGTCGTCATTGTTGGTGATCAGGCCTACCACTGTTGTGTCATCGGCAAACTTAATGATGGTGTTGGAGTCGTGCCTGGCCATGCAGTCATGAGTGAACAGGAAGTACAGGAGGGGATTAAGCATGCACCCCGAGGGTCCCCCGTGTTAAGGATCAATGTGGCGTATATGTTGTTACCTGGCCTTACCACCTTGGGGCGGCCTGTCAGGAAGTCCAAGATCCAGTTGCAGATGGAGGTGTTTAGTCCCAGGGTCCTTAGTTTAGTGATGAGCTTTGAGGGCACTATGGTGTTGAACGCAGAGCTGTAGTCAAGGAATAGCATTCTCACATAGCTGTTCCTTTTGTCCAGGTATGAAAGGATAGTGTGGATTGCAATAGAGATAGCTCCATCTGTGGATCTGTTGGGGCAGTAGGCAAATTGGAGTGGGTCTAGGGTTTCTGGGATAATGATGTTGGCCCTGCGGCCTTGTGAATGTTGACCTGTTTAAAGGTCTTACTCACATCGGCAGCAGAGAGCGCGATCCCACAGTCGTCCGGAACAGCTAGTGCTCTCATGCATTTTTCAGTGTTACTTGCCTCCAAGCGAGCATAGAATAAATTGAGCTTATCTGGTAGGCTCGTGTCACTGGGCATCTCTTGGCTGTGCTTCCCTTTGTGATCTGTAATAGTTTGCAAGCCCTGCCACATCCAACGAGCATCGGCTCTGGTGTAGTATGATTCGATCTTAGTCCTGTATTGACGGTTTGCCTGTTTGATGGTTCGCCAGGGCATAGCAGGATTTATTATAAGCTTCTGGGTTAGAGTCCCACCCCTTGAAAGCAGCAGCCCTACCCTTTAGCTCAGTGGGGATGTTGCCTGTAATCCATGGCTTCTGTTTGGGGTATGTACGTACAGTCACTGTGGGGACAATGTCATCGATGCACTTATTGATGAAGCCAGTAACTGATGTTGTGTCCTCCTCAATGCCATCGAAGGAATCCCGGAACATATTCCAGTCTGCGCTAGCAAAACAGTCCTGAAGCTTAGCATCTGCTTCATCTAACCAATTTTTTATTTACCGAGTCACTGGTGTTTCTGCTTTATTTTTTGCTTGTAAGCAGGAATCAGTAGGATAGAATTATGGTCAGATTTGCCAAATGGAGGGCGAGGGAGAGCTTTGTACATTTCTCTGTGTGTGGAGCAAAGGTGGTCTGGAGTTTTTTCTCCTCTGGTTATACATTTAACATGCTGGTAGAAATGAGGTAAAACAGATTTAAGTTTCCCTGCATTAAAGTTCCCGGCCACTAGGAGCGCCCCCTCTGGATGATCGTGTTCCCGTTTGCTTATGGCAGTATACAGTTCATTAAGTGTGGTCTTAGTGCCAGAATCATCCCTTGTCTTACCAGAGGCTGCTGTTTTATCCTGCCGCCAGCTGTATGTTATTCATGTCCCCATTCAGCCACGACTAGGTGAAACATAAGATATTACAGTTTTTAATGTCCCGTTGGTGGGATATACGTGCTTTTAGCTTGTCCAATTTATTTTCCAGCGATTGTATGTTGGCCAGTAGTACAGATGGCAAGGGCAGATTAGCCACTCATCGGTGGATTCTCACAAGGCACCCCGATCTCTTTCCGCGATATATTTTCTGTCTCTGCGAATGACGATGTTGAGGGCCTATTCGGGTGTCTGGAGTAAATCCCTCTTGTCCGACTCATTAAAGAGAAATTCTTCGTTCAGTTCAAGATAAATAATTGCTGTTCTGTTTTCCAGAAGCTCTTTTCAGTAGAACAACGTTATGTACAAAATAAGTTACAAAAGATGTGAAAAAACAAACAAAATAGCACGGTTGGTTAAGAGCCATGAAACGGCAGCCATCCTCTACAGCACCATCTTAGTCACTTTTTGGTCTTTTTGCGAGGTATTGGTGTGTTGAAGGTACTGAACTGTCTGTTCAAGCAGTTGACACACAGTTCGGAAACTCATCGGTACAACACAAGACATTTAACCAGAGGTCTCTTCACAGTCCCCAGGTCCAGAACAGAGTCCGGGAAACACACTGTATTAAATAGAGCCATGATTACATGGAACTCTGGGCCACTTCAGGTAACTAAAGCTTGCAAAAAAACAGATAAAAGAACACCTTACAGGGACTGTGATTGTATTTTGCGTTGTATTACAGATTTTTACAATCACTTTGGCACTAATTTCAGAACCTTGATGTCATTTTTCAAAACACTAGACATAAATCTCACAACCAATGATCAAAATGCAAAACTAACACTTTTTCCAATTGCTTAGATAGAATACACAAAGTTAAGATCATTTGTTCATTGAACTAAAATCAGCTGTTCAAAATGACACAACTTAACATCAAAGTATTACTATTTCAAAATGCAATTCACACATTACATCTGAGATGACTGTCTATTCATTTCATTACAGCGATCTCACAATCAATTGATACAACTGATCAAGATGATAAGTAACTGTTGCATTACTCTTAATGCATAGTTTTATGGAAACTGACAAACAATATTCCATGTTTAGATCATGAACGTTTCAGAATAACGAGATCCATTGACACCAATTACCGTGGGACATGAACCAATTGGACTACATTATCTATGGATGTAATATTTCATCATCATTCTTTAACAGACACTGTTTCTATGGTCCCATGTACCACTTTTCCAGACCATGTTTTCAGATTTGACATTACTGTACCCTCACAGGCCACTTTATTACGTACACCTATCTAGTACTGGGTAGACCCCCTGCCTCCACAACAGCCTGAATTATTCACGGTGTTGTACGTTAAGAGATGCCCTTCTGCACACAACTGTTTTAAACAGCTGTTATTTGAGCATTTGTGGCCTTTCTGTTAGCTTGAATGAGTCTGGACATTCTCCTCTGACCTCTCTCATTAACAAGGTGTTTTGCCCACAGAACTGCCACTCACTGAATGTGTTTTGTTTATCGCACCATTCTCTGTAAACTATAGAGACTGTAGTGCGTAAAAATCCCAGGAAGGCAGCTGTTTCTGAGCTGCTGGAATCACCATGTGTGGCATCAACAATCATACCACGCTCAAAGTTGCTTAGATTACACATCTTGCCAATTGTAATGTTTGTTCGAACAACATATAAAGCTCTCTACTCTATATACTCTATATATTTTGTTGCAGGCAGCCACATGATTCGCTGCTCGAATGTAACCTTCCTTGATGAGCTAAATCAGGTCTATGTCATTGTGTGGGATAATGTGTGGGATAATGCCAGGTTCCACCATGCTCAAGCATGGTTTCAGGCCCATCCGCAATTAACCCGATTGAGGAATTTTTCTCCATGTGGAGGTGGAAGGTATATGATAGGCGCCCTCATGAACAAGCCGCCCTTCTCCAGGCCATGGATGACACATGCAATGACATCACGGCAGACCAGTGTCAGGCCTGGATTCGAAATTGCCCGAAGATTCTTCCCAAGATGTTTGGCTAATAAAAACATCCATTGTGATGTGGATGAGAACCTGTGGCCAAATCCACAAGACAGGGTTGATGGAAATATAGAAGTACAGTAATCAATGTTTTGTCTTGCTTTTTACAGTAAGCCAGGGGAGGAACACTGCAGTGATGTTTTACAGTAAGCCAGGTGAGGAACACTGCAGTGATGTTTTACAGTAAGCCAGGTGAGGAACACTGCAGTGATGTTTTACAGTAAGCCAGGTGAGGAACACTGTAGTGTTGTTTTACAGTAACTGTTTTAGCTAATTATTATTGCTTTGATTCAAAGAAACCTGTTGTGATTTTATTGTATTTCATAAAAAAAAAAACGTGTTCAATGATTCCACTGTGTCTGTAGTATTCTCTCTACTAGTCCTTTTACAGTGATGTATTTACGTGTAGTAGCATAATGAAACATCACATATTTTGTACTACAATATTTAATGATTCTACTAACAACTACACAGTGAAACTATCGGTATCTTGTGTGTGGGTGATCTAAATGAATGTTCCTGTAAGGGATTTCCTCTTCTTCTGAAGAGGAGAGGCGAGAAGTATCGGAGGACCAACATGCGGCGTGGTAAGTGTCCATTGTTCTTTTAATAAGAAAAACTCAACAAGAACAACTGAATACAAAAACAATAAACGTGGAACGAACGAAAACCAAAACAGTACCGTGTGGTGAAAAACACAGACATGGAAACAAACACCCACAAACAAACAGTGAAACCCAGGCTACCTAAGTATGATTATCAATCAGAGACAACTAATGACACCTGCCTCTGATTGAGAACCATACTAGGCCGAAACATAGAAATCCCCAAATCATAGAAAAACAAACATAGACTGTCCCCCCCAACTCACGCCCTGACCATACTAAATAATGACAAAACAACGGAAATAAAGGTCAGAACGTGAGAGTTCCTATGGTATTTCATGATAAATAAGTTATTTGAACCAATGATTCTGCAAGTGCAAGGTTTCTTTAACGATATGAATGTTTTGAGCATTGGACAGCCTGTATTACAAGTGAGGACCGTTTTGAGTTTTGTGTCTAGAGATTTGAAAAATGACCAAGGTTCTGAAATTAGTGCCAAAGTGATTGTTAAAAACTGTATGTTCTGTCTGCTAAATGGCTAAATGGTAATGTAAATGTAGTGTTATGTATGTGTATTTATGTACAGTATATTGGGTAATTGTTTGGCTTTTCCTGTTTGGACCCCAGGAAGAGCAAACGCTGCCTCTGCAGCAGCTAATTGGGGATCCTAATACATACTAACACTAATGCTACTGCCTGAGTCACAGTGGAAGCTAGACCTATTCCACTGCCTCAGTCACTGTGGAAGCTAGACCAATTCTACTGCCCCAGTCACTGTGGAATCTAGACCAATTCTACTGCCCCAGTCACTGTGGAATCTAGACCAATTCTACTGCCCCAGTCACTGTGGAAGCTAGACCAATTCTAATGCCTGAGTCACAGTGGAAGCTAGACCAATTCTACTGCCTGAGTCACAGTGGAAGCTAGACCAATTCTACTGCCTCAGTCACAGTGGAAGCTAGACCAATACTACTGCCTCAGTCACAGTGGAAGCTAGACCAATTCTACTGCCTCAGTCACAGTGGAAGCTAGACCAATACTACTGCCTCAGTCACAGTGGAAGCTAGACCAATACTACTGCCTCAGTCACAGTGGAAGCTAGACCAATACTACTGCCTCAGTCACAGTGGAAGCTAGACCAATTCTACTGCCTCAGTCACAGTGGAAGCTAGACCAATACTACTGCCTCAGTCACAGTGGAAGCTAGACCAATACTACTGCCTCAGTCACAGTGGAAGCTAGACCAATTCTACTGCCTCAGTCACAGTGGAAGCTAGACCAATACTACTGCCTCAGTCACAGTGGAAGCTAGACCAATACTACTGCCTCAGTCACAGTGGAAGCTAGACCAATACTACTGCCTCAGTCACAGTGGAAGCTAGACCAATTCTACTGCCTCAGTCACTGTGGAATCTAGACCAATTCTACTGCCTCAGTCACTGTCGAAGCTAGACCAATTCTACTGCCTCAGTCACTGTGGAATCTAGACCAATTCTACTGCCTCCGTCACAGTGGAAGCTAGACCAATTCTACTGCCTCAGTCACAGTGGAAGCTAGACCAATTCTACTGCCTCAGTCACAGTGGAAGCTAGACCAATACTACTGCCTCAGTCACAGTGGAAGCTAGACCAATACTACTGCCTCAGTCACAGTGGAAGCTAGACCAATACTACTGCCTCAGTCACAGTGGAAGCTAGACCAATTCTACTGCCTCAGTCACTGTGGAATCTAGACCAATTCTACTGCCTCAGTCACTGTCGAAGTTAGAACAATTCTACTGCCTCCGTCACAGTGGAAGCTAGACCAATTCTACTGCCTCAGTCACTGTGGAATCTAGACCAATTCTACTGCCTCAGTCACTGTGGAAGCTAGACCAATTCTACTGCCTCAGTCACTGTGGAATCTAGACCAATTCTACTGCCTCAGTCACTGTGGAAGCCTTGAAGAACTGAATGTGGTTGTTTATATCTGTTCATGCTGTAAAAGACACAAGTATATCACGTTTTCTCTCCAAGAATATCACTTTAACTGTTAGCCCTAACAATACCTTAGTACAAACTTAACCCTAAACAATTAACTAAATGTATAGATCATGTATTTGCTCAGTAGTATTAACTATTGATATAGTCAATTGTCCTTTGTAGCATGCCATAGACTAGAGCTTACCACTGAGCACTGACTTATGTTGCAGTGTTAACCTGACCTAGTCCCAGTGATCTGTTTACTTTGTTTTCTGCTAGCATAGAATAAAGCTGTGAACGAGGCATTGTCAGACTCCCCCGTTCACTATTTGGATTTTAAATTGTGCTGGAGAGCCATTTGTGTCACATTATAAAATGCTAACGGTACAGAATGTAATTTGGTGGGATCGGGGCGTGTGCTCCAGAAAATGTATTAGGCTTATTCCTGGATCTCAGTTTGTCTTCGGGACAGTATTATGCTACACCCCCACCACCACAAGAGTAACATTTAATGAATAGGACTATTAATATGGGCTGGGTCTCGGGGGATATTTATTGGTAACGGATAGGCACACAGACACGATTACGTATGTGGGAGGGCATTGTGTGAAATGCAGTTTAGCTGATTCCAAAGCCAAGGAAAGGGAGGATGAGATGAGAGTGTTTGGGCTCATTTTAGCAGTCTGCAGCAATTACTGGGATTCTGTATCTCAATTTATTGCATACAACAGGAAGTCCTGTGTTTGTATTGATTCTGTATATTTATGTGTTATCTTGAATAAACAATGTACTGTAATATACCATTGTCTATCTGTGGCAATGCAAGCCATATTTCATTTTTTTATGTGCAGTGTTTTTTGTGTGGATTTGTCTTGCACGAGCAGGTGTCTGTTTGTATCTTTAAGTGGGTTGTAGATGTTTGCCTGTTTCATGCATTTCTGTGTTTAAGTCTAAATATGTTTTGGTATCAAGGTGGGTGTGTCTGTGTGGATTTTGTGATTGAGTGTGTGCAAATTAGCTGTGTCTGTATGTTTGTACATCTCTGTGGCGTGTGAGCAGAGCAGTGTGCGTCTGTATGTTTGTACATCTCTGTGGCGTGTGAGCAGAGCAGTGTGCGTCTGTATGTTTGTACATCTCTGTGGCGTGTGAGCAGAGCAGTGTGCGTCTGTATGTTTGTACATCTCTGTGGCGTGTGAGCAGAGCAGTGTGCGTCTGTATGTTTGTACATCTCTGTGGCGTGTGAGCAGAGCAGTGTGCGTCTGTATGTTTGTACATCTCTGTGGCGTGTGAGCAGAGCAGTGTGCGTCTGTATGTTTGTACATCTCTGTGGCGTGTGAGCAGAGCAGTGTGCGTCTGTATGTTTGTACATCTCTGTGGCGTGTGAGCAGAGCAGTGTGCGTCTGTATGTTTGTACATCTCTGTGGCGTGTGAGCAGAGCAGTGTGCGTCTGTATGTTTGTACATCTCTGTGGCGTGTGAGCAGAGCAGTGTGCGTCTGTATGTTTGTACATCTCTGTGGCGTGTGAGCAGAGCAGTGTGCGTCTGTATGTTTGTACATCTCTGTGGCGTGTGAGCAGAGCAGTGTGCGTCTGTATGTTTGTACATCTCTGTGGCGTGTGAGCAGAGCAGTGTGCGTCTGTATGTTTGTACATCTCTGTGGCGTGTGAGCAGAGCAGTGTGCGTCTGTATGTTTGTACATCTCTGTGGCGTGTGAGCAGAGCAGTGTGCGTCTGTATGTTTGTACATCTCTGTGGCGTGTGAGCATGCACATGCCTCTGTATTTGCCTGTGCTCACGTGCACATGCCAGTCAGTGTATGCGTGTCTGTGTGTTTGTGACGATCAAAATCGTCATGTGGTTCAAGTTAATGTTCCATGAAAATTGCAGGCAGCAGTTTAATTATGGACTATATAGGGAGAAACAGAGTCAGGTAGAAAGAGAGCAGCCGGTTATTTCAACATTCATAATAAATCATTTCTCATTTCCAAAACCAAATGCAATGTTTACCTCAGACAAAGAGAATCCAGCTGCTGAATCCAAATTGTGTCAATCTGAAGAGCATGGGAGGAATGTCTGATGAATTAGAGCAAGTCTACGGTGTATTTCCAGTACTTTCCCCTCTTTTAACATCCTTTACCATCTGTGCTGATAGACTGGTAAACAACATGCCCGGAAATCTCACTCCCAGTCCCTTTTCCTACATAAGGAAATCCTTTATATTTCCTAAAAGTCATTTTATTTCGTCAACAACCACCTTTCTTTTCACGTATGTTTCTCTGGATCGAATCAGGAGCACAGTGTATGGTCGGGGTCTAGTGGTTATAAACATATGCCATTGTACTGTATGTGTGTGTGGAAACAGAGATGGTGGATTGGGGAGGGGGGGAGGGAGGGGGTTATGACTGTGAGTTTGAGTGTGAGGCGGTGTGGCGAAGCAGGCGGTGTCTGTGTGTATTTTTAGCCTGTTTTGAGCCCTCTGTCCCGCTCAGTCACGGTGCTCGCAGCTCGCCACCACTGACCCCTGCACGTCCTTCACGCCAGGGCCAGGAGAACCTCTATAATTGTGGTGGGCGGCGGCTTAAAATCTCCAAATCATAAAAAAGCTGGTGAATTACGAGGAAATATACAAAGGGTGGGTCTAATCCCGAATGCTGATTGGTTAAAAGCGCATTCCAGCCGGTGTCTATTCCACAAATATGGCCTTCCTTTACAGCGGGGGGCCGTGAATGAAGCCATAAAATTATGAGCAGTTTTTATGATGGCCCATTGAAGGGGGATGCTTGTATATTGATGGTTCACAGGCTGTATCCCTCTTCCCCCTGTGCCGTGGAAGAGCTGACGAAGGGGCCCCTGTGTAACTGTTTTTCATGCATTTAATATATTAATTATCTGGTAAATGTTCCCCAGGCAGTGCTTGGGGTGGCGCAGAGCGACAGCTTTTCGATGAAGCTCCCGGTCCACCCCATCAGGCTGCACTGTATTACATGCGAAAGGTCAGTGCAGGGTTAATGTAACTTTTTATTTGCTGCTTTTTCATAGATGGGAGGGAGGTAAGGAAGCAAGGCTAGTTTGAAAAAGAGAGTGAGGGATATGGAGAGAGAGAGGGGGAGCGAGAGAGAGAGAGAGAGAGAGAGGAGGATTGAGGGAGATGGCGAGAGAGAGAGAGATGGGTAGAGAGAGAGGACCAGGGAAGATAACACCAGGGTGATGTAGGGTAGAGAGAGAGGTAGGGTGTGTTTGGTACCAGGGAAGATAACACCAGGGTGATGTAGGGTAGAGAGAGAGGTAGGGTGTGTTTAGTACCAGGGAAGATAACACCAGGGTGATGTAGAGTAGAGAGAGAGATGGGGTGTGTTTGGTACCAGGGAAGATAACACCAGGGTGATGTAGGGTAGAGAGAGAGGTAGGGTGTGTTTGGTACCAGGGAAGATAACACTAGGGTGATGTAGGGTAGAGAGAGAGGTAGGGTGTGTTTTGTACCAGGGAAGATAACACCATGGTGATGTAGGGTAGAGAGAGAGGTAGGGTGTGTTTGGGACCAGGGAAGATAACACCAGGGTGATGTAGGGTAGAGAGAGAGATGGGGTGTGTTTGGGACCAGGGAAGATAACACCATGGTGATGTAGGGTAGAGAGAGAGGTAGGGTGTGTTTAGTACCAGGGAAGATAACACCAGGGTGATGTAGAGTAGAGAGAGAGGTAGGGTGTGTTTAGTACCAGGGAAGATAACACCAGGGTGATGTAGGGTAGAGAGAGAGGTAGGGTGTGTTTAGTACCAGGGAAGATAACACCATGGTGATGTAGGGTAGAGAGAGAGATGGGGTGTGTTTCGTACCAGGGAAGATAACACCAGGGTGATGTAGAGTAGAGAGAGAGATGGGGTGTGTTTAGGACCAGTGAAAATAACACCAGGGTGATGTAGAGTAGAGAAAGAGGTGGGGTGTAGAGAGAGAGGTGGGGTGTTTTCTATCGAGAAATCTCCAACCCTCCACAGCAGAACGAGTCTGGTTGGAGAGGAAATGGGAGGTGAGTAAAAACATTATTTTGCTAATTCACTGATTGACTAGAAATGGTTTGCAATCCCCCATGTCCCATTACCAATCAATTTCTTGATACATTGCATGCCGTGAAAAAATACATTATTTCTCTAAAACGAAGAACATTTTTACCAGTTTGATAATTTCTTGCTCTGGCTCGGATAACGAAATTACAACATTCGGCTGAACTAAAATGATCAAGCATATCATGTAACTATTACAATTTAAAACCCTCACCTTACTGGCATTTTTATTGCCCGGTGTTTCTTCTTAATGTGAAGAATACGGCAAAGACAGAAACAAAAACCCCACTACTTTTTTAATCCCCATATGTAGCCTTGTGGTAATTCAGCAGCTCTGAAGTGCTTTCAAAAAACAATTGAGTGGAGAGGGGGCTGGAGTGATCAATGTTGTGTGGTCTCTAGGTGGGGTTCTCATTCACACTACATTCCACCAGCTGATTGAGTTAATTAGGCCACCCCCACATCCTGCTGATTGGATGTAAACATTAATATGCCAGAAAATGACTCCGTCGATGTTTACCGCAACGTTCCCAGACACGCTAAATTGATCAGCTATTGAGAGGCAGCCGCTGCCGTGATTTGATTCCAGTTTGAGATGATGGGGGGAACGTTTAGAAACTGTCTTCTTCTTCAAATTAGTGTGTTTTTCTGTTGTTTAGTGTATTCACAGGGACGTGTGTTTGATTTGATTTGTCAGGTTGATTCTGGAATGAATTTGATTTTCGCTGGCTTAAAAGTTGGCTCTAAACTTCAAAAACGTTTTTATCCCCTTCCCACCCACCCCCTCCCTTGATGGAGCTAAAAGGCTGTGTGCCAGTGAAATACAAGGCCCGGGTTCCTCATGGAAGCTCTGAGATGGTATTTTATATAAATCAGTGTGCAATGTGCAGCGCCAGCTCAATATCTCATCATAGACATAGTGTTCTGAAGTCTGGGGCCAGCACCATGAGCCAGGGCGGCTGAACGAACTGAACTGTCTCTATGGGGGTATGGGGTAGTGCTTCCAACCCCCTCCATTGCTTTTCGGCTTCTGATATTGACTATTAAATGGCCCATAGGTCTACTCACTTTCGAGCGCAGATACTCATTAATTCATATTTTCTATGAACGCATTAATTAATCACACACACTATAGGCTACCTACAGTGACTTCCCAAAGTATTCAGACCCTTTGACTTTTTCCACATTTTGTTACGTTACAGCCTTATTCTAAAATAGACTAAATTGTTGTTTTTCACCTCATCAATCTACACACAATATCCTATAATGACAAAGCAAAAAACGATTTTTCAGAGTTTTTGCAAATATAGTTTATAAAATAAAAAAACGGAAATATCACATTTACATAAGTATTCAGGCCAGTACTTTGTTGAAGCACCTTTAGCAGCAATTACAGCATCGAGTTTCTTGGGTATGACGCTACAAGCTTGACACACCTGTATTTGGGGAGTTTCTCCCATTCTTCTCTGCAGATTCTCTCAAGCTCTGTCAGGTTGGATGGGGAGCGTTGCTGCACAGCTATTTTCAGGCCTCTCCAGAGATGTTCGATCTGGTTCAAGTTCAGGCTGTGGCTGGGCCCCTCGAGGACATTCTGAGACTTGTCCTGAAGCCACAACTGCGTTGTCTTGGTTGTGTGCTTAGGGTCGTTGTCCTGTTGGAAGGTGAACCTTCGCTCCCATTCTGAGGTCCTGAGCGCTCTGGAGCATGTTTTCATCAAGGATCTCTCTATACTTTGCTCCGTTCATCTTTTCCTCGATCCTGACTAGTCTCCCAGTCCCTGCCACTGAAAACATCCCCGCAACATGATGCTGCCACCACCATGCTTCAGTGTGTTCTTGGGGACCTTCAATACTGAAGACATTTTTTGGTACACTTCCCCAGATCTGTGCCTCGACATAATCCTGTCTCGGAGCTCTACGGACAATTCTTTCAACCTCATGGCTTGGTTTTCGCTCTGACATTCACTGTCAACTGTGGGACCTTATATAGACAGTTGTGTGCCTTTCCAATTCACGTCCAATCAACTTAATTTACCACAGGTGGACTCCAATCAAGTTGTAGAACATCTCAAGGATAATGAATGGAAACAGGATGCACCTGAGCTCAATTTTGAGTGTCATAGCAAAGGGGCTGAATACTTATGTAAATAAGGTATTTCTGTATTTTTCTATTTTTATAAATGTGCAAACATTTCTAAAAACCTGGGTCATTGTGTGTAAATTAAGAGGATTTATGAAGATTTATGTATTTTTGTGGAAAAAGTCAAGGGGTCTTCAAACGTCCCAAAGGCACTGTACATAGTATGTATCATCCAGATAGAAGGTTCAAATCAAATCTAAACTAATTGTATTGGTCACATACACATGGTTAGCAGATGTTATTGCGAGAGTAGCAAAATGCTTGTGCTTCTAGTTCCGACATTGTAGCAGTATCTAACAGGTAATATCTAACAATTCCACAACAACTACCTAATACACACAAATCTAAGTAAAGGAATGGAATAATATAAATATATAGATGAGCAATGACTGAGCGGCACAGGCAAGATGCAACAGATGGTATAACATACAGTATATACTTATGAGATTAGTAATGCAAGATATGTAAACATGATTAAAATGGCATTATTAAAGTGACTAGTGATCCATTGATTTCCAGTCTGTATGTAGGCAGCAGCCTCTCTGTGTTAGTGATGGCTGTTTAGAAGAAGCTGTTCTGATAGGAGGAGGGTGTCTAAAGTTGGTACAGGGGTCCAACTCACAGCAGGGTCCTTTCCTGCACCAACACACCGTGATCCCATATCCCCACCACCCAATATCACCCCTTTTTCCATCCCTATCCCCCCTACACCCATCCATCTCCCCCTCCACCCCCTGCTGGTGAGCACCAAGCCCCATTAACCCCTGCATGCCTCTCCCTAGCTTCCCTGTGTGCTTAACGTGCTGGCGTTACCATATAATATGTCCTGTGTCTGAGATGAGCTTTACACAGGTTTAATAGAGGTCAGGAGGGGTCCACATTATTATAGTAAGGCCGAGAGGTTTGCCTCTCCACCCTCCCCTCCATTCCACTACCACTCCTTCCTCCATCACTCCATCTACCACTCTTCCATTCCTCCCTCCCCCACTCCTCCCCTAATCTCCCCATCCCATCCACCAGTCCTCCCTCCATCCACCCCTCTCTTTATCCCTCCATCTCTTTAAAGTGGCAGGGCCAGGCACATTTGGCTGTGTGGTGACACGTCCAGCCCAGTGACACCACTACACTGTGAACTCTGACCTCACAAATGGGCCTCAGCCCCCAGCTCTCATCTCTGTGTGCCGACATACAGCCCTAGCTAAACAGCCAAAGAGACAAGCTAGGGTGTCAACCAGGGCATTGGAGCTTGTGTTTGTGTAAGCTCCAACTGGAAAATGTTTTCAACTCATGAGACAAGGTAGCCAAGATGTTTTGGATTAGTGTTTGGATAGGACACATACAGCCTGGAAGTCCAATAATCAAACAGAGTCATAAATCATTGGCAAAAAAATAGCGCTGGTGTCATAATGACTGTTCCTGTTCCTGTCTCTTTCTCTGAATATAATAATGGATCTTGATATAGTCTAACTTACCCTTGTTCTTTTCATTTCAACACCCCCCTTCAAAAAATACCTTCAAGAACCCTCCCACAGGTCTCCCATTCCCTCACTGTTTAAGCTTTCTTACCCATTCTGACTCTTCTTTCCTCTCTCTCTCCTCATCTACTCTGATCCATCCCTCTACTTCTCCCTCTCTCTATCCATGCCTTCTCCATTCCCTCTCTCTTCACTCCCCCTTTCTCTCCACCTCCCCCTCTCCTCCCCCTCTCCTCCCCTGTTTCCCTTCCTGCACAGCCGTCACTCTGAATTATTTTCAATGAGCTCTTTTATAGCAGGCGCCAGATCTCACCTCCAGCCCATCACTGAGCAGCAGGCTGTGGGACGCTCTCTGCATTTCTATCAGCCCTGAGCCTCCACTGTGCTATTAACCCCTCTCACACTCAGCCCCCCCTCTCACATACACCTAGCTCTCTGCTCCCCCTCCTATCCCAGTCTCTCTCTCTCTCTATACACCTCCCCTTCACTCTCCAATCCTGTCCTGTCCTCCCTCTCTGTCTCTTCCTCGCTCTCTCTCTGTCCACACACTTTCTTCTTTCTACACCCTTCTCTTCCCTTCTCTTTTGCTACTCCTCTCTACCTGTTTCTCAAGACCTCTTCACACTACACACTTACTTATCTCTATGCCTTCTTCTCCCTCTTTCCAAACCAGAACACTCTTCACTCTCTGTTTTTCACCTCCCTCTTTACAACCTAGAACCCGCTTCACTCTCTGTTTTTCACCTCCGTCTTTCCAACCTAGAACCCTCTTCACTCTGTTTTTCACCTCCCTCTTTACAACCTAGAACCCTCTCCACTCTCTGTTTTTTCACCTCCCTCTTTCCAACGTAGAACCCTCTTCACTCTCTGTTTTTTCCTCTCCCTCTTTCCAACCTAGAACCCTCTTCACTCTCTATTTTTCACCTCCCTCTTTACAACCTAGAACCCTCTTCACTCTCTGTTTTTCACCTCCCTCTTTACAACCTAGAACCCTCTTCACTCTCTATTTTTCACCTCCCTCTTTACAACCTAGAACCCTCTTCACTCTCTGTTTTTCACCTCCCTCTTTACAACCTAGGACCCTCTTCACTCTCTGTTTTTCACCTCCCTCTTTACAACCTAGAATCCTCTTCACTCTCTGATTTTCACCTCCCTCTTTACAACCTAGAACCCTCTTCACTCTGTTTTTTCACCTCCCCCTATTCAACCTAGAACCCTCTTCACTCTGTTTTTTCACCTCCCCCTATTCAACCTAGGCCCCTCTTCACTCTGTTTTTTCACCTCCCCCTATTCAACCTAGAAACCTCTTCACTCTGTTTTTTCACCTCCCTCTATTCAACCTAGAACCCTCTTCACTCTGTTTTTTCACCTCCCTCTATTCAACCTAGAACCCTCTTCACTCTGTTTATTCACCTCCCCCTATTCAACCTAGGACACTCTTCACTCTCTGTTCTTTCATCTCCCTCTTTCTCTCTACTGCTTTCTAAATCTATTTTTCCCTATTCTCATTATTTCTCCCTTTCTCTACTTCACCTGGTTTCTTTCATTATTTGTGTTTTTCTCTCCTAGATGCAGAGCACTGCCATGGTCTTCTCCCTCACCTTGGTGTCTCTGTAGCAATATCTTCCTAGCTCCAGGGAGAGGACAGGTCTGTAGCAGTATCCTCCTAGCTCCAGGGAGAGGACAGGTCTGTAGCAGTATCCTCCTAGCTCCAGGGAGAGGACAGGTCTGTAGCAGTATCCACCTAGCTCCAGGGAGAGGACAGGTCTGTAGCAGTATCCTCCTAGCTCTGGGGAGAGGACAGGTCTGTAGCAATATCCTCCTAGCTCCAGGGAGAGGACAGGTCTGTAGCAGTATCCTCCTAGCTCTGGGGAGAGGACAGGTCTGTAGCAGTATCCTCCTAGCTACAGGGAGAGGACAGGTCTGTAGCAGTATCCTCCTAGCTACAGGGAGAGGACAGGTCTGTAGCAGTATCCTCCTAGCTACAGGGAGAGGACAGGTCTGTAGCAGTATCCTCCTAGCTCCAAGGAGAGGACAGGTCTGTAGCAATATCTTCCTAGCTCCAAGGAGAGGACAGGTCTGTAGCAATATCTTCCTAGCTCCAAGGAGTGGACAGGTCTGTAGCAGTATCCTCCTAGCTCCAAGGAGAGGACAGGTCTGTAGCAATATCTTCCTAGCTCCAAGGAGTGGACAGGTCTGTAGCAGTATCCTCCTCACTCCAGGGAGAGGACAGGTCTGTAGCAATATCTTCCTAGCTCCAAGGAGTGGACAGGTCTGTAGCAGTATCCTCCTAGCTCCAAGGAGAGGACAGGTCTGTAGCAATATCTTCCTAGCTCCAAGGAGTGGACAGGTCTGTAGCAGTATCCTCCTCACTCCAGGGAGAGGACAGGTCTGTAGCAGTATCCTCCTAGCTCCGGGGAGAGGACAGGTTTGTAGCAGTATCCTCCTAGCTCCAGGGAGAGGACATGTCTGTAGCAGTATCCTCCTAGCTCTGGGGAGTGGACAGGTCTGTAGCAGTATCCTCCTAGCTCTGGGAGTGGACAGGTCTGTAGCAGTATCCTCCTAGCTCCAGGGAGAGGACAGGTCTGTAGCAGTATCCTCCTAGCTCTGGGGAGAGGACAGGTCTGTAGCAATATCCTCCTAGCTCTGGGGAGAGGACAGGTCTGTAGCAGTATCCTCCTAGCTCCAAGGAGAGGACAGGTCTGTAGCAGTATCCTTCTAGCTACAGGGAGAGGACAGGTCTGTAGCAGTATCCTCCTAGCTCTGGGGAGAGGACAGGTCTGTAGCAGTATCCTCCTAGCTCTGGGGAGAGGACAGGCCTGTAGCAGTATCCTCCTAGCTCCAAGGAGAGGACAGGTCTGTAGCAGTATCCTCCTAGCTCTGGGGAGAGGACAGGTCTGTAGCAGTATCCTCCTAGCTCTGGGGAGAGGACAGGTCTGTAGCAGTATCCTCCTAGCTCCAGGGAGAGGACAGGTCTGTAGCAGTATCCTCCTAGCTCCAGGGAGAGGACAGGTCTGTAGCAATATCCTCCTAGCTCCGGGGAGAGGACAGGTCTGAAGCAGTATCCTCCTAGCTCCGGGGAGAGGACAGGTCTGTAGCAATATCCTCCTAGCTCCAGGGAGAGGACAGGTCTGTAGCAGTATCCTCCTAGCTCTGGGAGAGGACAGGTCTGTAGCAATATCCTCCTAGCTCCAGGGAGAGGACAGGTCTGTAGCAATATCCTCCTAGCTCCGGGGAGAGGACAGGTCTGAAGCAGTATCCTCCTAGCTCTGGGGAGAGGACAGGTCTGTAGCAGTATCCTCCTAGCTCTGGGGAGAGGACAGGTCTGTAGCAGTATCCTCCTAGCTCTGGGGAGAGGACAGGTCTGTAGCAGTATCATCATAGCTCTGGGGAGAGGACAGGTCTGTAGCAGTATCCTCCTAGCTCCGGGGAGAGGACAGGTCTGTAGCAGTATCCTCCTAGCTCTGGGGAGAGGACAGGTCTGAAGCAGTATCCTCCTAGCTACAGGGAGAGGACAGGTCTGTAGCAGTATCCTCCTAGCTCCAGGGAGAGGACAGGTCTGCAGCAGTATCCTCCTAGCTCTGGGAGTGGTCAGGTCTGTAGCAGTATCCTCCTAGCTCTGGGAGTGGACAGGTCTGTAGCAGTATCCTCCTAGCTCTGGGAGTGGACAGGTCTGTAGCAGTATCCTCCTAGCTCTGGGAGTGGACAGGTCTGTAGCAGTATCCTCCTAGCTCCAGGGAGAGGACAGGTCTGTAGCAGTATCCTCCTAGCTCTGGGGAGAGGACAGGTCTGTAGCAGTATCCTCCTAGCTCTGGGGAGAGGACAGGTCTGTAGCAATATCTCCCTAGCTCTGGGGAGAGGACAGGACTGTAGCAGTATCCTCCTAGCTCTGGGGAGAGGACAGGTCTGTAGCAGTATCCTCCTAGCTCTGGGGAGAGGACAGGTCTGTAGCAGTATCCTCCTAGCTCCAGGGAGAGGACAGGTCTGTAGCAGTATCCTCCTAGCTCTGGGGAGAGGACAGGTCTGTAGCAGTATCCTCCTAGCTCCAGGGAGAGGACAGGTCTGTAGCAGTATCCTCCTAGCTACAGGGAGAGAACAGGTCTGTAGCAGTATCCTCCTAGCTACAGGGAGAGAACAGGTCTGTAGCAGTATCCTCCTAGCTCTGGGGAGAGGACAGGTGTGTAGCAGTATCCTCCTAGCTCCAGGGAGAGGACAGGTCTGTAGCAGTAACCTCCTAGCTCTGGGGAGAGGACAGATCTGTAGCAGTATCCTCCTAGCTCTGGGGAGAGGACAGGTCTGTAGCAGTATCCTCCTAGCTCCAGGGAGAGGACAGGTCTGTAGCAGTATCCTCCTAGCTCTGGGGAGAGGACAGGTCTGTAGCAGTATCCTCCTAGCTCCAGGGAGAGGACAGGTCTGTAGCAGTATCCTCCTAGCTCTGGGGAGAGGACAGGTCTGTAGCAGTGTCCTCCTAGCTCCAGGGAGAGGACAGGTCTGTAGCAGTATCCTCCTAGCTACAGGGAGAGGACAGGTCTGTAGCAGTATCCTCCTAGCTCTGGGGAGAGTACAGGTCTGTAGCAGTATCCTCCTAGCTACAGGGAGAGGACAGGTCTGTAGCAGTATCCTCCTAGCTACAGGGAGAGGACAGGTCTGTAGCAGTATCCTCCTAGCTCTGGGGAGAGGACAGGTCTGTAGCAGTATCCTCCTAGCTCTGGGGAGAGGACAGGTCTGTAGGACAGTGTCCTCCTAGCTCCAGGGAGAGGACAGGTCTGTCTGTAGCAGTATCCTCCTAGCTACAGGGAGAGGACAGGTCTGTAGCAGTATCCTCCTAGCTCTACAGGTCTGTAGCAGTATCCTCCTAGCTACAGGGAGAGGACAGGTCTGTAGCAGTATCCTCCTAGCTACAGGGAGAGGACAGGTCTGTAGCAGTATCCTCCTAGCTCTGGGGAGAGGACAGGTCTGTAGCAGTATCCTCCTAGCTCTGGGGAGAGGACAGGTCTGTAGCAGTATCCTCCTCACTCCAGGGAGAGGACAGGTCTGTAGCAGTATCCTCCTAGCTCCGGGGAGAGGACAGGTCTGTAGCAATATCCTCCTAGCAGCCAGGGAGAGGACAGGTCTGTAGCAGTATCCTCCTAGCTCTGGGAGAGGACAGGTCTGTAGCAATATCCTCCTAGCTCTGGGAGAGGACAGGTCTGTAGCAATATCCTCCTAGCTCCGGGGAGAGGACAGGTCTGAAACAGTATCCTCCTAGCTCCGGGGAGAGGACAGGTCTGTAGCAATATCCTCCTAGCTCCAGGGAGAGGACAGGTCTGTAGCAGTATCCTCCTAGCTCTGGGAGAGGACAGGTCTGTAGCAATATCCTCCTAGCTCCAGGGAGAGGACAGGTCTGTAGCAATATCCTCCTAGCTCCGGGGAGAGGACAGGTCTGAAGCAGTATCCTCCTAGCTCTGGGGAGAGGACAGGTCTGTAGCAGTATCCTCCTAGCTCTGGGGAGAGGACAGGTCTGTAGCAGTATCCTCCTAGCTCTGGGGAGAGGACAGGTCTGTAGCAGTATCATCATAGCTCTGGGGAGAGGACAGGTCTGCAGCAGTATCCTCCTAGCTCTGGGAGTGGACAGGTCTGTAGCAGTATCCTCCTAGCTACAGGGAGAGGACAGGTCTGTAGCAGTATCCTCCTAGTTCTGGGGAGAGGACAGGTCTGTAGCAGTATCCTCCTAGCTACAGGGAGAGGACAGGTCTGTAGCAGTATCCTCCTAGCTCTGGGGAGAGTACAGGTCTGTAGCAGTATCCTCCTAGCTCTGGGAGAGGACAGGTCTGTAGCAGTATCCTCCTAGCTCTGGGGAGAGGACAGGTCTGTAGCAGTATCCTCCTAGCTCTGGGAGAGGACAGGTCTGTAGCAGTATCCTCCTAGCTCTGGGGAGAGGACAGGTCTGTA
Organism: Oncorhynchus keta; assembly: GCF_023373465.1. Taxonomy (NCBI): domain Eukaryota; kingdom Metazoa; phylum Chordata; class Actinopteri; order Salmoniformes; family Salmonidae; genus Oncorhynchus; species Oncorhynchus keta. The sequence goes on from NC_068421.1 coordinate 22,387,231, forward strand.
GCAGTATCCTCCGAGCTCTGGGGAGAGGACAGGTCTGTAGCAATATCCTCCTAGCTCCGGGGAGAGGACAGGTCTGTAGCAATATCCTCCTAGCTCCAGGGAGAGGACAGGTCTGTAGCAGTATCCTCCTAGCTCTGGGAGAGGACAGGTCTGTAGCAATATCCTCCTAGCTCCAGGGAGAGGACAGGTCTGTAGCAATATCCTCCTAGCTCCGGGGAGAGGACAGGTCTGAAGCAGTATCCTCCTAGCTCTGGGGAGAGGACACGTCTGTAGCAGTATCCTCCTAGCTCTGGGGAGAGGACAGGTCTGTAGCAGTATCCTCCTAGCTCTGGGGAGAGGACAAGTCTGTAGCAGTATCATCATAGCTCTGGGGAGAGGACAGGTCTGCAGCAGTATCCTCCTAGCTCTGGGAGTGGACAGGTCTGTAGCAGTATCCTCCTAGCTCTGGGAGTGGACAGGTCTGTAGCAGTATCCTCCTAGCTCTGGGAGTGGACAGGTCTGTAGCAGTATCCTCCTAGCTCTGGGAGTGGACAGGTCTGTAGCAGTATCCTCCTAGCTCCAGGGAGAGGACAGGTCTGTAGCAGTATCCTCCTAGCTCTGGGGAGAGGACAGGTCTGTAGCAGTATCCTCCAAGCTCTGGGGAGAGGACAGGTCTGTAGCAGTATCTACCTAGCTCTGGGTAGAGGACAGGTCTGTAGCAGTATCCTCCTAGCTCTGGGGAGAGGACAGGTCTGTAGCAGTATCCTCCTAGCTCTGGGGAGAGGACAGGTCTGTAGCAGTATCCTCCTAGCTCCAGGGAGAGGACAGGTCTGTAGCAGTATCCTCCTAGCTCTGGGGAGAGGACAGGTATGTAGCAGTATCCTCCTAGCTCCAGGGAGAGGACAGGTCTGTAGCAGTATCCTCCTAGCTACAGGGAGAGGACAGGTCTGTAGCAGTATCCTCCTAGCTCTGGGGAGAGGACAGGTGTGTAGCAGTATCCTCCTAGCTCCAGGGAGAGGACAGGTCTGTAGCAGGATCCTCCTAGCTCTGGGGAGAGGACAGGTCTGTAGCAGTATCCTCCTAGCTCTGGGGAGAGGACAGGTCTGTAGCAGTATCCTCCTAGCTCCAGGGAGAGGACAGGTCTGTAGCAGTATCCTCCTAGCTCTGGGGAGAGGACATGTCTGTAGCAGTGTCCTCCTAGCTCCCGGGAGAGGACAGGTCTGTAGCAGTATCCTCCTAGCTACAGGGAGAGGACAGGTCGATAGCAGTATCCTCCTAGCTCTGGGGAGAGTACAGGTCTGTAGCAGTATCCTCCTAGCTACAGGGAGAGGACAGGTCTGTAGCAGTATCCTCCTAGCTACAGGGAGAGGACAGGTCTGTAGCAGTATCCTCCTAGTTCTGGGGAGAGGACAGGTCTGCAGCAGTATCCTCCTAGCTCTGGGAGTGGACAGGTCTGTAGCAGTATCCTCCTAGCTCTGGGAGTGGACAGGTCTGTAGCAGTATCCTCCTAGCTCTGGGAGTGGACAGGTCTGTAGCAGTATCCTCCTAGCTCTGGGAGTGGACAGGTCTGTAGCAGTATCCTCCTAGCTCCAGGGAGAGGACAGGTCTGTAGCAGTATCCTCCTAGCTCTGGGGAGAGGACAGGTCTGTAGCAGTATCCTCCTAGCTCTGGGGAGAGGACAGGTCTGTAGCAGTATCCTCCTCACTCCAGGGAGAGGACAGGTCTGTAGCAGTATCCTCCTAGCTCCAGGGAGAGGACAGGTCTGTAGCAGTATCCTCCTAGCTCTGGGGAGAGGACAGGTCTGTAGCAGTATCCTCCTAGCTCCAGGGAGAGGACAGGTCTGTAGCAGTATCCTCCTAGCTCCAGGGAGAGGACAGGTCTGTAGCAATATCCTCCTAGCTCCGGGGAGAGGACAGGTCTGAAGCAGTATCCTCCTAGCTCCGGGGAGAGGACAGGTCTGTAGCAATATCCTCCTAGCTCCAGGGAGAGGACAGGTCTGTAGCAGTATCCTCCTAGCTCTGGGAGAGGACAGGTCTGTAGCAATATCCTCCTAGCTCCAGGGAGAGGACAGGTCTGTAGCAATATCCTCCTAGCTCCGGGGAGAGGACAGGTCTGAAGCAGTATCCTCCTAGCTCTGGGGAGAGGACAGGTCTGTAGCAGTATCCTCCTAGCTCTGGGAGAGGACAGGTCTGTAGCAGTATCCTCCTAGCTCTGGGGAGAGGACAGGTCTGTAGCAGTATCCTCCTAGCTCTGGGGAGAGGACAGGTCTGTAGCAGTATCATCATAGCTCTGGGGAGAGGACAGGTCTGTAGCAGTATCCTCCTAGCTCCGGGGAGAGGACAGGTCTGTAGCAGTATCCTCCTAGCTCTGGGGAGAGGACAGGTCTGAAGCAGTATCCTCCTAGCTACAGGGAGAGGACAGGTCTGTAGCAGTATCCTCCTAGCTCCAGGGAGAGGACAGGTCTGCAGCAGTATCCTCCTAGCTCTGGGAGTGGTCAGGTCTGTAGCAGTATCCTCCTAGCTCTGGGAGTGGACAGGTCTGTAGCAGTATCCTCCTAGCTCTGGGAGTGGACAGGTCTGTAGCAGTATCCTCCTAGCTCTGGGAGTGGACAGGTCTGTAGCAGTATCCTCCTAGCTCCAGGGAGAGGACAGGTCTGTAGCAGTATCCTCCTAGCTCTGGGGAGAGGACAGGTCTGTAGCAGTATCCTCCTAGCTCTGGGGAGAGGACAGGTCTGTAGCAATATCTCCCTAGCTCTGGGGAGAGGACAGGACTGTAGCAGTATCCTCCTAGCTCTGGGGAGAGGACAGGTCTGTAGCAGTATCCTCCTAGCTCTGGGGAGAGGACAGGTCTGTAGCAGTATCCTCCTAGCTCCAGGGAGAGGACAGGTCTGTAGCAGTATCCTCCTAGCTCTGGGGAGAGGACAGGTCTGTAGCAGTATCCTCCTAGCTCCAGGGAGAGGACAGGTCTGTAGCAGTATCCTCCTAGCTACAGGGAGAGAACAGGTCTGTAGCAGTATCCTCCTAGCTACAGGGAGAGAACAGGTCTGTAGCAGTATCCTCCTAGCTCTGGGGAGAGGACAGGTGTGTAGCAGTATCCTCCTAGCTCCAGGGAGAGGACAGGTCTGTAGCAGTAACCTCCTAGCTCTGGGGAGAGGACAGATCTGTAGCAGTATCCTCCTAGCTCTGGGGAGAGGACAGGTCTGTAGCAGTATCCTCCTAGCTCCAGGGAGAGGACAGGTCTGTAGCAGTATCCTCCTAGCTCTGGGGAGAGGACAGGTCTGTAGCAGTATCCTCCTAGCTCCAGGGAGAGGACAGGTCTGTAGCAGTATCCTCCTAGCTCTGGGGAGAGGACAGGTCTGTAGCAGTGTCCTCCTAGCTCCAGGGAGAGGACAGGTCTGTAGCAGTATCCTCCTAGCTACAGGGAGAGGACAGGTCTGTAGCAGTATCCTCCTAGCTCTGGGGAGAGTACAGGTCTGTAGCAGTATCCTCCTAGCTACAGGGAGAGGACAGGTCTGTAGCAGTATCCTCCTAGCTACAGGGAGAGGACAGGTCTGTAGCAGTATCCTCCTAGTTCTGGGGAGAGGACAGGTCTGTAGCAGTATCCTCCTAGCTCTGGGGATAGGACAGGTCTGTAGCAGTATCCTCCTAGCTACAGGGAGAGGACAGGTCTGTAGCAGTATCCTCCTAGCTCTGGGGAGAGTACAGGTCTGTAGCAGTATCCTCCTAGCTACAGGGAGAGGACAGGTCTGTAGCAGTATCCTCCTAGCTCTGGGGAGAGGACAGGTCTGTAGCAGTATCCTCCTAGCTCTGGGGAGAGGACAGGTCTGTAGCAGTATCCTCCTCACTCCAGGGAGAGGACAGGTCTGTAGCAGTATCCTCCTAGCTCCGGGGAGAGGACAGGTCTGTAGCAATATCCTCCTAGCTCCAGGGAGAGGACAGGTCTGTAGCAGTATCCTCCTAGCTCTGGGAGAGGACAGGTCTGTAGCAATATCCTCCTAGCTCTGGGAGAGGACAGGTCTGTAGCAATATCCTCCTAGCTCCGGGGAGAGGACAGGTCTGAAACAGTATCCTCCTAGCTCCGGGGAGAGGACAGGTCTGTAGCAATATCCTCCTAGCTCCAGGGAGAGGACAGGTCTGTAGCAGTATCCTCCTAGCTCTGGGAGAGGACAGGTCTGTAGCAATATCCTCCTAGCTCCAGGGAGAGGACAGGTCTGTAGCAATATCCTCCTAGCTCCGGGGAGAGGACAGGTCTGAAGCAGTATCCTCCTAGCTCTGGGGAGAGGACAGGTCTGTAGCAGTATCCTCCTAGCTCTGGGGAGAGGACAGGTCTGTAGCAGTATCCTCCTAGCTCTGGGGAGAGGACAGGTCTGTAGCAGTATCATCATAGCTCTGGGGAGAGGACAGGTCTGCAGCAGTATCCTCCTAGCTCTGGGAGTGGACAGGTCTGTAGCAGTATCCTCCTAGCTACAGGGAGAGGACAGGTCTGTAGCAGTATCCTCCTAGTTCTGGGGAGAGGACAGGTCTGTAGCAGTATCCTCCTAGCTACAGGGAGAGGACAGGTCTGTAGCAGTATCCTCCTAGCTCTGGGGAGAGTACAGGTCTGTAGCAGTATCCTCCTAGCTCTGGGAGAGGACAGGTCTGTAGCAGTATCCTCCTAGCTCTGGGGAGAGGACAGGTCTGTAGCAGTATCCTCCTAGCTCTGGGAGAGGACAGGTCTGTAGCAGTATCCTCCTAGCTCTGGGGAGAGGACAAGTCTGTAGCAGTATCCTCCGAGCTCTGGGGAGAGGACAGGTCTGTAGCAATATCCTCCTAGCTCCGGGGAGAGGACAGGTCTGTAGCAATATCCTCCTAGCTCCAGGGAGAGGACAGGTCTGTAGCAATATCCTCCTAGCTCCGGGGAGAGGACAGGTCTGAAGCAGTATCCTCCTAGCTCCGGGGAGAGGACAGGTCTGAAGCAGTATCCTCCTAGCTCTGGGGAGAGGACACGTCTGTAGCAGTATCCTCCTAGCTCTGGGGAGAGGACAGGTCTGCAGCAGTATCCTCCTAGCTCTGGGAGTGGACAGGTCTGTAGCAGTATCCTCCTAGCTCTGGGAGTGGACAGGTCTGTAGCAGTATCCTCCTAGCTCTGGGAGTGGACAGGTCTGTAGCAGTATCCTCCTAGCTCTGGGAGTGGACATGTCTGTAGCAGTATCCTCCTAGCTCCAGGGAGAGGACAGGTCTGTAGCAGTATCCTCCTAGCTCTGGGGAGAGGACAGGTCTGTAGCAGTATCCTCCAAGCTCTGGGGAGAGGACAGGTCTGTAGCAATATCTCCCTAGCTCTGGGTAGAGGACAGGTCTGTAGCAGTATCCTCCTAGCTCTGGGGAGAGGACAGGTCTGTAGCAGTATCCTCCTAGCTCTGGGGAGAGGACAGGTCTGTAGCAGTATCCTCCTAGCTCCAGGGAGAGGACAGGTCTGTAGCAGTATCCTCCTAGCTCTGGGGAGAGGACAGGTATGTAGCAGTATCCTCCTAGCTCCAGGGAGAGGACAGGTCTGTAGCAGTATCCTCCTAGCTACAGGGAGAGGACAGGTCTGTAGCAGTATCCTCCTAGCTCTGGGGAGAGGACAGGTGTGTAGCAGTATCCTCCTAGCTCCAGGGAGAGGACAGGTCTGTAGCAGGATCCTCCTAGCTCTGGGGAGAGGACAGGTCTGTAGCAGTATCCTCCTAGCTCTGGGGAGAGGACATGTCTGTAGCAGTATCCTCCTAGCTCCAGGGAGAGGACAGGTCTGTAGCAGTATCCTCCTAGCTCTGGGGAGAGGACATGTCTGTAGCAGTGTCCTCCTAGCTCCCGGGAGAGGACAGGTCTGTAGCAGTATCCTCCTAGCTACAGGGAGAGGACAGGTCGATAGCAGTATCCTCCTAGCTCTGGGGAGAGTACAGGTCTGTAGCAGTATCCTCCTAGCTACAGGGAGAGGACAGGTCTGTAGCAGTATCCTCCTAGCTACAGGGAGAGGACAGGTCTGTAGCAGTATCCTCCTAGTTCTGGGGAGAGGACAGGTCTGCAGCAGTATCCTCCTAGCTCTGGGAGTGGACAGGTCTGTAGCAGTATCCTCCTAGCTCTGGGAGTGGACAGGTCTGTAGCAGTATCCTCCTAGCTCTGGGAGTGGACAGGTCTGTAGCAGTATCCTCCTAGCTCTGGGAGTGGACAGGTCTGTAGCAGTATCCTCCTAGCTCCAGGGAGAGGACAGGTCTGTAGCAGTATCCTCCTAGCTCTGGGGAGAGGACAGGTCTGTAGCAGTATCCTCCAAGCTCTGGGGAGAGGACAGGTCTGTAGCAATATCTCCCTAGCTCTGGGTAGAGGACAGGTCTGTAGCAGTATCCTCCTAGCTCTGGGGAGAGGACAGGTCTGTAGCAGTATCCTCCTAGCTCTGGGGAGAGGACAGGTCTGTAGCAGTATCCTCCTAGCTCCAGGGAGAGGACAGGTCTGTAGCAGTATCCTCCTAGCTCTGGGGAGAGGACAGGTCTGTAGCAGTATCCTCCTAGCTCCAGGGAGAGGACAGGTCTGTAGCAGTATCCTCCTAGCTACAGGGAGAGGACAGGTCTGTAGCAGTATCCTCCTAGCTCTGGGGAGAGGACAGGTGTGTAGCAGTATCCTCCTAGCTCCAGGGAGAGGACAGGTCTGTAGCAGGATCCTCCTAGCTCTGGGAGAGGACAGGTCTGTAGCAGTATCCTCCTAGCTCTGGGGAGAGGACAGGTCTGTAGCAGTATCCTCCTAGCTCCAGGGAGAGGACAGGTCTGTAGCAGTATCCTCCTAGCTCTGGGGAGAGGACATGTCTGTAGCAGTGTCCTCCTAGCTCCCGGGAGAGGACTGGTCTGTAGCAGTATCCTCCTAGCTACAGGGAGAGGACAGGTCGATAGCAGTATCCTCCTAGCTCTGGGGAGAGTACAGGTCTGTAGCAGTATCCTCCTAGCTACAGGGAGAGGACAGGTCTGTAGCAGTATCCTCCTAGCTACAGGGAGAGGACAGGTCTGTAGCAGTATCCTCCTAGTTCTGGGGAGAGGACAGGTCTGTAGCAGTATCCTCCTAGCTCTGGGGATAGGACAGGTCTGTAGCAGTATCCTCCTAGCTACAGGGAGAGGACAGGTCTGTAGCAGTATCCTCCTAGCTCTGGGGAGAGTACAGGTCTGTAGCAGTATCCTCCTAGCTACAGGGAGAGGACAGGTCTGTAGCAGTATCCTCCTAGCTCTGGGGAGAGGACAGGTCTGTAGCAGTATCCTCCTAGCTCCAGGGAGAGGACAGGTCGGTAGCAGTATCCTCCTAGCTCCAGGGAGAGGACAGGTCTGTAGCAGTATCCTCCTAGCTCTGGGGAGAGGACAGGTCTGTAGCAGTATCCTCCTAGCTCCAGGGAGAGGACAGGTCTGTAGCAGTATCCTCCTAGCTCTGGAGAGAGGACAGGTCTGTAACAGTATCCTCCTAGCTCCAGGGAGAGGACAGGTCTGTAGCAGTATCCTCCTAGCTACAGGGAGAGGACAGGTCTGTAGCAGTATCCTCCTAGCTCTGGGGAGAGGACAGGTCTGTAGCAGTATCCTCCTAGCTCTGGGGAGAGGACAGGTCTGTAGCAGTATCCTACTAGCTCTGGGGAGAGGACAGGTCTGTAGCAGTATCGTCCTAGCTCTGGGAGTGGACAGGTCTGTAGCAGTATCCTCCTAGCTCTGGGGAGAGGACAGGTCTGTAGCAGTATCCTCCTAGCTCCAGGGAGAGGACAGGTCTGTAGCAGTATCCTCCTAGCTCCAGGGAGAGGACAGGTCTGTAGCAGTATCCTCCTAGCTCCAGGGAGAGGACAGGTCTGTAGCAGTATCCTCCTCACTCCAGGGAGAGGACAGGTCTGTAGCAGTATCCTCCTAGCTCTGGGAGTGGACAGGTCTGTAGCAGTACCCTCCTAGCTCTGGGGAGAGGACAGGTCTGTAGCAGTATCCTCCTAGCTCTGGGGAGAGGACAGGTCTGTAGCAATATCCTCCTCACTCCAGGGAGAGGACAGGTCTGTAGCAGTATCCTCCTAGCTCCAGGGAGAGGACAGGTCTGTAGCAGTATCCTCCTAGTTCTGGGGAGAGGACAGGTCTGCAGCAGTATCCTCCTAGCTCTGGGGAGAGTACAGGTCTGTAGCAGTATCCTCCTAGCTACAGGGAGAGGACAGGTCTGTAGCAGTATCCTCCTAGCTACAGGGAGAGGACAGGTCTGTAGCAGTATCCTCCTAGTTCTGGGGAGAGGACAGGTCTGCAGCAGTATCCTCCTAGCTCTGGGAGTGGACAGGTCTGTAGCAGTATCCTCCTAGCTCTGGGAGTGGACAGGTCTGTAGCAGTATCCTCCTAGCTCTGGGAGTGGACAGGTCTGTAGCAGTATCCTCCTAGCTCTGGGAGTGGACAGGTCTGTAGCAGTATCCTCCTAGCTCCAGGGAGAGGACAGGTCTGTAGCAGTATCCTCCTAGCTCTGGGGAGAGGACAGGTCTGTAGCAGTATCCTCCAAGCTCTGGGGAGAGGACAGGTCTGTAGCAATATCTCCCTAGCTCTGGGTAGAGGACAGGTCTGTAGCAGTATCCTCCTAGCTCTGGGGAGAGGACAGGTCTGTAGCAGTATCCTCCTAGCTCTGGGGAGAGGACAGGTCTGTAGCAGTATCCTCCTAGCTCCGGGGAGAGGACAGGTCTGTAGCAGTATCCTCCTAGCTCTGGGGAGAGGACAGGTCTGTAGCAGTATCCTCCTAGCTCCAGGGAGAGGACAGGTCTGTAGCAGTATCCTCCTAGCTACAGGGAGAGGACAGGTCTGTAGCAGTATCCTCCTAGCTCTGGGGAGAGGACAGGTGTGTAGCAGTATCCTCCTAGCTCCAGGGAGAGGACAGGTCTGTAGCAGGATCCTCCTAGCTCTGGGGAGAGGACAGGTCTGTAGCAGTATCCTCCTAGCTCTGGGGAGAGGACAGGTCTGTAGCAGTATCCTCCTAGCTCCAGGGAGAGGACAGGTCTGTAGCAGTATCCTCCTAGCTCTGGGGAGAGGACATGTCTGTAGCAGTGTCCTCCTAGCTCCCGGGAGAGGACAGGTCTGTAGCAGTATCCTCCTAGCTACAGGGAGAGGACAGGTCGATAGCAGTATCCTCCTAGCTCTGGGGAGAGTACAGGTCTGTAGCAGTATCCTCCTAGCTACAGGGAGAGGACAGGTCTGTAGCAGTATCCTCCTAGCTACAGGGAGAGGACAGGTCTGTAGCAGTATCCTCCTAGTTCTGGGGAGAGGACAGGTCTGTAGCAGTATCCTCCTAGCTCTGGGGATAGGACAGGTCTGTAGCAGTATCCTCCTAGCTACAGGGAGAGGACAGGTCTGTAGCAGTATCCTCCTAGCTCTGGGGAGAGTACAGGTCTGTAGCAGTATCCTCCTAGCTACAGGGAGAGGACAGGTCTGTAGCAGTATCCTCCTAGCTCTGGGGAGAGGACAGGTCTGTAGCAGTATCCTCCTAGCTCCAGGGAGAGGACAGGTCGGTAGCAGTATCCTCCTAGCTCCAGGGAGAGGACAGGTCTGTAGCAGTATCCTCCTAGCTCTGGGGAGAGGACAGGTCTGTAGCAGTATCCTCCTAGCTCTGGGAGTGGACAGGTCTGTAGCAGTACCCTCCTAGCTCTGGGGAGAGGACAGGTCTGTAGCAGTATCCTCCTAGCTCTGGGGAGAGGACAGGTCTGTAGCAGTATCCTCCTAGTTCTGGGGAGAGGACAGGTCTGTAGCAGTATCCTCCTAACTCTGGGGATAGGACAGGTCTGTAGCAGTATCCTCCTAGCTACAGGGAGAGGACAGGTCTGTAGCAGTATCCTCCTAGCTCTGGGGAGAGTACAGGTCTGTAGCAGTATCCTCCTAGCTACAGGGAGAGGACAGGTCTGTAGCAGTATCCTCCTAGCTCTGGGGAGAGGACAGGTCTGTAGCAGTATCCTCCTAGCTCCAGGGAGAGGACAGGTCTGTAGCAGTATCCTCCTAGCTCCAGGGAGAGGACAGGTCTGTAGCAGTATCCTCCTAGCTCTGGGGAGAGGACAGGTCTGTAGCAGTATCCTCCTAGCTCCAGGGAGAGGACAGGTCTGTAGCAGTATCCTCCTAGCTCTGGAGAGAGGACAGGTCTGTAACAGTATCCTCCTAGCTCCAGGGAGAGGACAGGTCTGTAGCAGTATCCTCCTAGCTACAGGGAGAGGACAGGTCTGTAGCAGTATCCTCCTAGCTCTGGGGAGAGGACAGGTCTGTAGCAGTATCCTCCTAGCTCTGGGGAGAGGACAGGTCTGTAGCAGTATCCTACTAGCTCTGGGGAGAGGACAGGTCTGTAGCAGTATCGTCCTAGCTCTGGGAGTGGACAGGTCTGTAGCAGTATCCTCCTAGCTCTGGGGAGAGGACAGGTCTGTAGCAGTATCCTCCTAGCTCCAGGGAGAGGACAGGTCTGTAGCAGTATCCTCCTAGCTCCAGGGAGAGGACAGGTCTGTAGCAGTATCCTCCTAGCTCCAGGGAGAGGACAGGTCTGTAGCAGTATCCTCCTCACTCCAGGGAGAGGACAGGTCTGTAGCAGTATCCTCCTAGCTCTGGGAGTGGACAGGTCTGTAGCAGTACCCTCCTAGCTCTGGGGAGAGGACAGGTCTGTAGCAGTATCCTCCTAGCTCTGGGGAGAGGACAGGTCTGTAGCAATATCCTCCTCACTCCAGGGAGAGGACAGGTCTGTAGCAGTATCCTCCTAGCTCCAGGGAGAGGACAGGTCTGTAGCAGTATCCTCCTAGCTCTGGGAGTGGACAGGTCTGTAGCAGTATCCTCCTAGTTCTGGGGAGAGGACAGGTCTGTAGCAGTATCCTCCTAGCTCTGGGGAGAGGACAGGTCTGTAGTAATATCCTCCTCGCACTGGGAGAGTACAGGTATATAGCAGTATCCTCCTAGCTCCAGGGAGAGGACAGGACTGTAGCAATGTCCTCCTAGCTCCAGGGAGAGGACAGGTCTGAAGCAGTATCCTCCTAGCTCTGGGAGTGGACAGGTCTGAAGCAGTATCCTCCTAGCTCTGGGAGAGGACAGGACTGTAGCAATATCCTCCTAGCTCCAGGGAGAGGACAGGTCTGAAGCAGTATCCTCCTAGCTCTGGGAGAGGACAGGACTGTAGCAGTGTCCTCCTAGCTCCAGGGAGAGGACAGGTCTGAAGCAGTATCCTCCTAGCTCTGGGAGAGGACAGGACTGTAGCAATATCCTCCTAGCTCCAGGGAGAGGACAGGTCTGAAGCAGTATTCTCCTAGCTCCAGGGAGAGGACAGGTCTGAAGCAGTATCCTCCTAGCTCTGGGAGAGGACAGGTCTGTAGCAGTATTCTCCTAGCTCTGGGAGAGGACAGGTCTGAAGCAGTATTCTCCTAGCTCCAGGGAGAGGACAGGTTTGTAGCAGTATCCTCCTAGTTCTGGGGAGAGGACAGGTCTGTAGCAGTATCCTCCTAGCTCTGGGGAGAGGACAGGTCTGTAGCAGTATCCTCCTAGCTCTGGGGAGAGGACAGGTCTGTAGCAGTATCCTCCCAGCTCTGGGGAGAGGACAGGTCTGTAGCAGTATCCTCCTAGCTCTGGGGAGAGGACAGGTTTGTAGCAGTATCCTCCTAGCTCTTTGGAGAGGACAGGTCTGTAGCAGTATCCTCCTAGCTCTGGGGAGAGGACAGGTCTGTAGCAGTATCCTCCTAGCTCTGGGGAGAGGACAGGTCTGTAGCAGTATCCTCCTAGCTCTGGGGAGAGGACAGGTCTGTAGCAGTATCCTCCTAGCTCTGGGGAGAGGACAGGTCTGTAGCAGTATCCTCCTAGCTCTGGGGAGAGGACAGGTCTGTAGCAGTATCCTCCTAGCTCTGGGGAGAGGACAGGTTTGTAGCAGTATCCTCCTAGCTCTGGGGAGAGGACAGGTCTGTAGCAGTATCCTCCTAGCTCTGGGGAGAGGACAGGTCTGTAGCAGTATCCTCCTAGCTCTGGGGAGAGGACAGGTTTGTAGCAGTATCCTCCTAGCTCTGGGGAGAGGACAGGTTTGTAGCAGTATCCTCCTAGCTCCAGGGAGAGGACAGGTCTGGAGCAGTATCCTCCTAGCTCTGGGGATAGGACAGGTTTGTGGCAGTATCCTCCTAGCTCCAGGGAGAGGACAGGTCTGGAGCAGTATCCTCCTAGCTCTGGGGAGAGGACAGGTTTGTAGCAGTATCTTCCTAGCTCCAGGGAGAGGACAGGTCTAGAGCAGTATCCTCCTAGCTCTGGGGATAGGGCAGGTTTGTAGCAGTATCCTCCTGGCTCTCAGGAGACGACTGCCTGAGAAACTTGCACAAACACGTGTTCCTGGCACACTAGTAAATCCTTCTCTCCTATTCCGGTCTGTTATCAGCATCTGGGGAAAGGCAGATGTGCTGTTCTGCCTCTCCCTGTGCTGCTGTAGACCGGCGTCACTCTGCAAGAGGTAGGAGAGAAACAACACAGTGATGTGTTGACAATGTAGGGGCATGGACACATCATGGGAAGACAAGTTGACATTGGTGTCAGAACAATACACTGATACTGAACATTAACCCCCCCCCCTTTTGCCCTCAGAACAGCCTCATGAACTCTACAAGGTGTCAAAAGCGTTCCACAGTTATGCTGGCCCATGTTGACTCCAATGTTTCACACAGTTGTGTCAAGTTGGCTCAATGTTCTTTGGGTGGTGGACCGTTCTTGATACACACAGGAAACTGTTGAGTGTGAAACACCCAGCAACGATGCAGTTCTTGACACAAACCTGGCACCTGCTACCATAACCCGTTCAAAGGCACTTCAATATTTTGTCTTGTCCATTCACCCTCTGAATGGGACACATACACAATCCATGTCTCAATTGTCTCAAGGCTTAAAAATCCTTCTTTTATCTGTCTCCTCCCCTTCATCTACACTGATTGAAGTGGATTTAACAAGTGACATCAATAAGGGATCATAGCTTTCAACTGGATTCACCTGGTCAGTCTGTCATGTTCTTCATGTTTTGCATACTCTGTGTACGTTCACAATACATTCAAAATGAACAGTAAGTTCAAGTACAATACGCTTGCTGTTATGTTATGTTATATGTTGCTGTTACTTGGTACAACCGATGAAAACACAGCCTCTGTAAGGCGATCATTACACAATGAAGATGCCTTTGAAAGCCCTGCTACTGAACTGGATTTGGATAGTGCCCATGCTAACTGTTCTGTCATCCCAGTGCTTCCAGGCAAGATTAATACTGTACTTCAGCAAAGTCAGGGAAAACCTAAAAAGACTCTCTCACTCCATGCACTGCTGCAAGGCACATGCTACTACAACGCCTATCAGTTATCAACCAAATGTATCTCAAGACTTCTTGATTAGTGAAGCAAGGCAGTGACCCATGGCTATAGGACTGTTTCGCTCCATGCGCCCATGTTTTTGGGGCGCTTCTGAAATTCAGGACTGGCAGGAGTTATCTTTCCACCAGCAGCCTCTCACTGTAGAAAAAACCCTCTTGCCTGGAGGAAGTTTTCAGCATCTAAAGCAGTTCAGGTTTAGTTGACTGTCAGTTCCTTCAAAGTTAAAAAGAATATTTGTAGGAAGATCACTTGACTGTGTTGAATCAATTAAGTCATCCTTAGCTAATCCAGGAACTGTGTGGGGAATCAATTGAGGACGCTGCCAATTGATGGCTTTGACAGGGGCGTTGTTTGTCTAATGCGGTGCCTACCTTTGGGAAAAAAATTGGTTGAGTTAACATAGCTAGTTCCCTCATTATTTGAACAGACTTCACCTTGCATCTGACATTAGTTGCCTATATGTACAGAATTTTGTTGGATGTAAACCTATCTACAGTTATAAGGAAAACTCGACAGGAAAGCAACTGAATATCTACAAACATCCTTTGTTCTGTAAAAACCCAGCCCCATTGTCATCCTGGGGAAATCTCTCTCCCCCTGTTGGCAAGTGTGCCATGCTAACACACCTCTATTCTGTGCCACTCAGTGCCAACACCGCCAGCTATCACAGTGAAGAGGACCACTCACTTCAGCCCAGCTCTGACTGTCACTTTAACAAGCCACTCAAGCCACACCATTACACGTGTGATTGCCATAATTGTTCCAACTTTGGGCCTTGTCCGACAGAACCATACCCTAGTCAATGAGCTAATCTTGGTTGAAGGGCTTTTTCTATTTGCCTGATCCTATTTGATTTATTTTAGTGAGTACACTTTGTACTGAACAGTGCACTTCATCTTCCACCATATTTGGATCAAGAATAAGCTGTACATTAGTTGTTGGTGAATCTTCAGAAATAGACATTGCTGCTCTGTACGTGATGAGTGTGTTAGTCAATCTGACTTAGTAACCATTATTTTATGTTTTTTGCTCCAACCAACTCTTAATTGAGTCTGTATTTCCAAGAATGGCGTGTGTGAGGTCATCTACAGGAACATGTGGACAAGGTCAGGACAAGGCGTTCTACCTTTTCACTGGGTTGCCAAGTACACTTCACTTCAGAGCCACAGAAACAAAATGTTGTCATGTTGAGGGCAGGGGATGGACAAAAGAAGAGACTTCTATCTGTTGCCTCGAGCCACTCAATCCAAATGTTGCGCACACACACGCACACGCGCACGCGCACACTCACACACACACACACACACACACACACACACACACACACACACACACACACACACACACACACACACACACACACACACACACACACACACACACACACACACACACACACACACACACACACACACACACACACACACACACAAAGCATCTCCACGCGGTAATAACAGTTTTTCAGAGAAACATTGTACTACCACATAATAGCCATGTTATAATTTGCTCTAACAACCAAGTATCCCTCTTATGGATTCAAACTCACATTTAATAGGAACAGCCACACCTCTTGCATTACCAGTCATTAAAGGTGATGAACAGTAAACATTTGAAGCGCTCTCCTCTAATCTCCTCTTCATCCTGACTGGATGTGTTCCCGACAGCATAATTTGTCCCTCGATTTGGGCACAGCAAACATCACACAACAGCAATTTCAGCCACAATACCATTTTTTTTTTCTCTCTGCTTTAACAAAAGGGAGTCAGACAGAGAGACAGAAGCAGTAACAACATAGAGATAGAGAAGCTAGTTTATTGTTGACTGTATTTAAGTGGGTCAATTTCTCTGTTCTTTTCAGAGCTGTGTTCCCCTTGTTTGTTTCTAATTGCAGCGGAGGAGTCTGGCCGATTTGTGACGATTGGGGAGAAGTTTTAAACTGTCTACCATCATTCTTAAAATCATCCAAGTCATCTTTGCTTCAGCAAAGTGGACTTTTTCTCTCTTGCTTGCTTTCTTGTAGAACTCCCAAACGAGCTAAATGCCTTTTATGCTCACTTCGAGGAATATAATGCTGTGCATCGCGTGAAGCCCCTGTTTTTCCGGATGACTGTGTGATCTCCAGCACGGTATCCGATGTGAGAAAAACATTTAAACAGGTTAACAATTACAAGGCCGCCGGGCCAGACGGAATACGAGGGCGCCTTCTCAAAGCATGTGCAGACCACACAGCCATTTTTAATCTATCTTTGTCCCCGTCTGTAATCCCAGTTTGTTTAAACTGACCACCATTGTGCCTGTTCCCAAGAGCTCCAAGGTAACCTGCCTAAATGACTATCGCACGGTTGCACTGAAAGGCTGATCATGACACACATCAACACCATCGTCCCAGACACCCTAGACCCACTCCAATTCGCACACCACTGCCCTCTCCCACCTGGACAGAAGGGAAAATAACTATGTGATAGTGCTGTGCTGTTCATAAACTACAGCTCAGCGTTCAACACCATAAACCCCTCCAAGATCATCAACAAGCTAGGGACCCTAGGACTGAACATCTCCCTCTGCAACTGGATCCTGGACTTCCTGACTGGCCGGCCCCAGGTGGTGAGGGTAGCCAACAACACCTCTGCCACGCTGACCCTCTACATGGAGGCCCCTTAGGGCAGTGTGCTTAGTTCCCTCCTGTACTCCCTGTTCACCCACAACTGCAGGGCCACGCACGATTCCAACACCATCATCAAGTCTGTTGACGACACAACGGTGGTAGGCCTGATCACCGACGGAGATGAGAGGGAGGAGGTCAAATACCTGGCCGTGTGGTGCCAGGATAACAACCTTTCCCTCAACGTGATCAAGACAAAGGAGATGATTGTGGACTACAGGAAAAGGAGGACAGAGAACACCCCCATTCTTATCGATGGGGATGTAGTGCAGCAGGTTGAGAACTTTAAGTTCCTTGGTGTCCACATCACTAACAAACTATCATGGTCCAAACATACCAAGACAGTCGTGAAGAGGACACGACAAAGCCTATTGGAATGGGTCCTCAGATCCTGAAAAGGTTCTACAGCTGCACCAACGAGAGCATTGATGGTTGCATCACTGCCCGGTATCGCAATCGCTCGGCCTCCAAGCGCAAGGCACTACAGATGGTAATGCGTACGGCCCAGTACATCAAGCTTCCTGCCACCCAGGACCTTTATACCAGGCGGTGTCAGAGGAAGGCCCTAAAAATTGTCAAAGACTCCAGCCACCCTGGTCATGGACTGTTCATTCTGCTACAGCACGGCAAGCGGAACCAGAATGCCAAGTCTAGGTCCAAGAGGCTTCTTTACAGCTTCTACCTCCAAGCCATAAGGCTCCTAAACAGCTAATCAAATGGCTACCCAGACCCCCATTTTTACACTGCTGCTACTCTCTGGCTGTTATCTATGCATTGACACTTTAACTCTACCTACATGTACATATTACCTCAACCGGTGCCCCGGCACATTGACTCTGTACTGGTACCCCCTGTATATAGCCTCCACATTGACTCTGTGTACCCCTGTATAGAGCCTACACATTGACTCTGACTACCCCCTAGCCTCCACATTGACTCTGGTACCCCCTGTATATAGCCTCCACATTGACTCTGCCTCCACATTGACTCTGTACTGGTACCCCCTGTATATAGCCTCCACATTGACTCTGTACCGGTACCCCCTGTATAGAGCCTACACATTGACTCTGTACCGGTACCCCCTGTATATAGCCTCCACATTGACTCTGTACCGGTACCCCCTGTATATAGCCTCCACATTGACTCTGTACCGGTACTCCCATACCTTAAGGGAAGATTTCGGCAGTACCTGTATGGTTAGTGAGAAAGTCCATATTGCAAATGTACGGTCCCTTACTAGACGTCCGAAATCGTTTGTAAAATTCGCGGACGGCGTCGGGCCGAGCGGCAGGGCCGGACCTACCAGGAAGTCATCAAATGAACTTTGTCGGACATTCGGTTTCCGTTTTACAAAAATAATAAGATTTATGTCATTTTTCCGATGTCCCGGAAATTCCCACAAGAGGGCATAAGCAATCATATGGCTATTGCTACAAAACATCACGATTCACGACGGGGCCTTATCTCGAAAACTGAAAATATTTAGAAGCCGAAACTCGGTGAGCGTAGGGGCGGCATAATGGGCAGTTGGCCCCGAACAAGATGGCGTCTAGGCCTCAACGGTTTTTGAGTTATGGCCATTTATCTGGGATTAAAGGTCCAAAATGAAAATAGAGAAATTATTTTTCCACTTCACGTCAAAGTCAAGGAGCCTCCGGTGTCAATAAAAAAGAACCAGCCATTTATCTATCGTCATTTAAGAGAAATCGTACAACGACACCTTGGTGATGTTCACGGATAGGTGTTTTTTTTTTTTCAACGGTTACAGATCCAGTTGCAGGTTGTTCTTACGAATCTTTTAAAGTGTGCTGCGGAGCTCTGCGAGATTTCTGTGATTTTCTATGATTTTCTGAAATAACACACACTCACTAAACCCTCCGTAAATAACTCAGTTCTTAACGTAAAGACTTAAAACTCAGGATTCTGTAAAGGCATACCCCAATCATGATATGAGTTTATTTATAGCTTCCTGTGCCAACCGGAAGTGCCTTTAATGGTGTCACAGTGGCAGTTTCCATGGGTTAAAAAGGTCAGATCTTTTCAAAACTTCATATGTGTGACTAGGTAACCCTCATGAACTGTAAATCAGTCATTTCTCCCAACAGATGTCAAAGAAAATCTCTCACACGCACACACAGCAAGGATGGAGTGAAAAGTGCGGTTCTCAAAGACACAGAGAGCAGGCAATGGCATAAACATAATAATCTCTAGGCCGTGCCGAGTTCAACGAGATATCCCGCTTGACCGTAGCTCGCTCGGTCTAAGCGCAGCGACCATTAGAAAATTAGGCCCAAAATGAAGCCTGCCCCACAACGTCATTTGCTTTTGGGTGACAGTGAGAGAACCGTTAGGGTGAGAAGCACAATTCGACCTCAGGTACGTTCCTAAGGTCCTTCCGATCCGTGCAAGCCTAACGTTGACCGTGTGGCATTAACCCTTAATAGTTAAAAGAAGGTGTTTACTTCAAAGAGTTTGCATTGACTTCTCTCCCCATAGGAATACATTGCCTTTACCCCTAAATTCAACCTGAAGTCTATATGGGTTATGAATGCCGTATGAACCTGTCTTTGGTAACAGTCCATCAGGCCAGTATGAGGTCTACCTGTGTTGATTCTAAGCTTCCTGGACCAACCGGAAGTGGTTAAAATCACCCTAAAAGTGTTTTTCCATTACCTGCCTGCAGTTTGATAGACATAGTGCATTCAACCCTGTGTAAATCAGTCAATTCTTAACGTAAGGACTTAAAACTCAGGATTCTGTAAAAGCATAGCCCAGTGAGGATATGTGTTGACTTATAGCTTCCTGTGACAACCGGAAGTGCCTTAATTGGTGTCTCAGGGGCTGTTTCGAGGGGTTAAAAAGTCAGATCTGTCCAAAACTTCATATGTGTGATTAGGCAACCCCCATGAACTGTAAATCAGTCATTTTTCCCATAAAATTTCAAAGGAAAACTAAATCACACAGACACACAACTTGGAAGGAGGGACGTATTGGGGTTTGTAGAGACAGACAGTGCCTCCAATAGTTAGCTTTGTTCGAGCTAAAAGAACCGTCAGACCTAGAGTTCCGAAACTTTAGAAACCTGTTCTAGACCTCGGGTCGATAGTGCGTGGTGAGTTAGGTGGCTCTAGAAGGTTCTCGGACCGAGAAATAGCCTCGTACATTTGCAATGACTTCAATTCATTTTGACCATTACGAAAATGGCGACATTTAGAAAAGTCTCAGAGACACAAGACTAGGTGCATTGAAACCGGCTCGGCCCATAGAGACGGACCCCAACGTTTCGGTCCGATAGCTCATTCAAGGACCCCATAGCAAGGCATTGAAAAAAGTGGATTTTCAGCACCAATTAGGGTTTTACTCGGGCACCGAAGGACCTATTGAGCCGAAACTCGGGATTCGGGGTCGCCTCACATAGGCCTTCACATAATGTCTGACCTGGACCCGCAGCTAGAACGTAACTATGTGTTTTACGTTTTATTATGTTTTAAACTAATGGCGCTGTGAATTATGGGCCTGCTCTGACATATGTGATAGTTGGCTTCTAAATGAGTTGGAAAAAGTGGGTTTGGTGTCAATTGGTATCAGTTTGGTGTCAGAATGACATCTAATTGACTGGTGGACACTGACTTGCTAGTTGACTTTTGTACATTAGCAATATGTTTAAACGGAGAGGGACCATCACCAAAAGTGACATTCTGAAATCAACCCTAACGAGCCATGGAGATGAACCAGAATCACTGCCCAGCCATCCCGAGTTCATCGGGCCAGTCAATTTCACATTCCTGCAGGATTTTTATAGCATGACAAATTCGTGATGGTACCTGCCCATTGAACCATATTGCAAATGCACAGTGACTTTGCAAAAGTGAGAAAACATAAACAAATGGACATGATGAAATCAACACAACGAGTGATGGAAATGTACAACTATCACTGCTCGGCCATCCTGTGTTCATCAGACCAGTCAATTTTGCATTTTTGAGCATGTCAAATTTCATATGGTAAATGCACATTGAAACATATTGCAAATGCACGTGCACTTACAATATGATTCTATAGTGAAAAAAAATCACCTAACGGAGATAATGAAATCAACACAACGAGTGATGGAAATGTACAACTATCACTGCCCGGCCATCCTGTGTTCCCATAGCGAGCATTAATATCAGAATGACCGGTAAATGCATTTACAAGCATATTTTTTGGGGGGTTACCAGGTGCCTATTTTCAATCACCAGTTGCACAACATGCGTATCCATCAGAATATTTTAAACAGTCCATAAAGCACTCAGGACGGACTCCATAGATAGAGGGCCGTAGTAGGGTACTCCCATAGCGGGCATGGACAATAGGCGTCCCGGTAAATGCATTTACAACCATATTTTTATTTTTGGGTTACCAGTTGCACAACAATGCACGTGCATTTGCAATATGATTCTATAGTGAAAAAACATCACCTAATGGACATGATGAAATCAACACAACGAGTGATGGAAAGGAACAACTATCACTGCCAGGCCATCCTGTGTTCATCAGGCCAGTCAATTTCACATTCCTGCAGGATTTTTATAGCATGACAAATTCGTGATGGTACCTGCCCATTGAACCATATTGCAAATGCACAGTGACTTTGCAAAAGTGAGAAAACATAAACAAATGGACATGATGAAATCAACACAACGAGTGATGGAAATGTACAACTATCACTGCTCGGCCATCCTGTGTTCATCAGACCAGTCAATTTTGCATTTTTGAGCATGTCAAATTTCATATGGTAAATGCACATTGAAACATATTGCAAATGCACGTGCATTTGCAATATGATTCTATAGTGAAAAAACATCACCTAATGGAAATGATGAAATCAACACAACGAGTGATGGAAATGTACAACTATCACTGCTCGGCCATTCTGTGTTCATCAGACCAGTCAATTTTGCATTTTTGAGCATGTCAAATTTCATATGGTAAATGCACATTGAAACATATTGCAAATGCACGTGCACTTACAATATGATTCTATAGTGAAAAAACATCACCTAACGGAGATGATGAAATCAACACAACGAGTGATGGAAATGTACAACTATCACTGCTCGGCCATCCTGTGTTCATCAGACCAGTCAATTTTGCATTTTTGAGCATGTCAAATTTCATATGGTAAATGCACATTGAAACATATTGCAAATGCACGTGCACTTGCAATATGATTCTATAGTGTAAAAACATCACCTAATGGACATGATGAAATCAACACAACGAGTGATGGAAATGTACAACTATCACTGCCCGGCCATCCTGTGTTCCCATAGCGAGCATTAATATCAGAATGACCGGTAAATGCATTTACAAGCATATTTTTTGGGGGGTTACCAGGTGCCTATTTTCAATCACCAGTTGCACAACATGCGTATCCATCAGAATATTTTAAACAGTCCATAAAGCACTCAGGACGGACTCAATAGATAGAGGGCCGTAGTAGGGTACTCCCATAGCGGGCATGGACAATAGGCGTCCCGGTAAATGCATTTACAACCATATTTTTATTTTTGGGTTACCAGTTGCACAACAATGCACGTGCATTTGCAATATGATTCTATAGTGAAAAAACATCACCTAATGGAAATGATGAAATCAACACAACGAGTGATGGAAATGTACAACTATCACTGCTCGGCCATCCTGTGTTCATCAGACCAGTCAATTTTGCATTTTTGAGCATGTCAAATTTCATATGGTAAATGCACATTGAAACATATTGCAAATGCACGTGCACTTACAATATGATTCTATAGTGAAAAAACATCACCTAATGGACATGATGAAATCAACACAACGAGTGATGGAAATGTACAACTATCACTGCTCGGCCATCCTGTGTTCATCAGACCAGTCAATTTTGCATTTTTGAGCATGTCAAATTTCATATGGTAAATGCACATTGAAACATATTGCAAATGCACGTGCACTTACAATATGATTCTATAGTGAAAAAACATCACCTAACGGAGATGATGAAATCAACACAACGAGTGATGGAAATGTACAACTATCACTGCTCGGCCATCCTGTGTTCATCAGACCAGTCAATTTTGCATTTTTGAGCATGTCAAATTTCATATGGTAAATGCACATTGAAACATATTGCAAATGCACGTGCACTTGCAATATGATTCTATAGTGTAAAAACATCACCTAATGGACATGATGAAATCAACACAACGAGTGATGGAAATGTACAACTATCACTGCCCGGCCATCCTGTGTTCCCATAGCGAGCATTAATATCAGAATGACCGGTAAATGCATTTACAAGCATATTTTTGGGGGTTACCAGGTGCCTATTTTCAATCACCAGTTGCACAACATGCGTATCCATCAGAATATTTTAAACAGTCCATAAAGCACTCAGGACGGACTCAATAGATAGAGGGCCGTAGTAGGGTACTCCCATAGCGGGCATGGACAATAGGCGTCCCGGTAAATGCATTTACAACCATATTTTTATTTTTGGGTTACCAGTTGCACAACAATGCACGTGCATTTGCAATATGATTCTATAGTGAAAAAACATCACCTAATGGACATGATGAAATCAACACAACGAGTGATGGAAAGGAACAACTATCACTGCCAGGCCATCCTGTGTTCATCAGGCCAGTCAATTTCACATTCCTGCAGGATTTTTATAGCATGACAAATTCGTGATGGTACCTGCCCATTGAACCATATTGCAAATGCACAGTGACTTTGCAAAAGTGAGAAAACATAAACAAATGGACATGATGAAATCAACACAACGAGTGATGGAAAGGTACAACTCTCACTGCTCGGCCATCCTGTGTTCATCAGACCAGTCAATTTTGCATTTTTGAGCAAGGTCAAATTTCATATGGTAAATGCACATTGAAACATATTGCAAATGCACGTGCACTTACAATATGATTCTATAGTGAAACAACATCACCTAACGGAGATGATGAAATCAACACAACGAGTGATGGAAATGTACAACTATCACTGCTCGGCCATCCTGTGTTCATCAGACCAGTCAATTTAGCATTTTTGAGCAAGGTCAAATTTCATATGGTAAATGCACATTGAAACATATTGCAAATGCACGTGCACTTGCAATATGATTATATAGTGAAAAAACATCACAAAATGGACATGATGAAGTCAACACAACGAGTGATGGAAAGGAACAACTATCACTGCCCGGCCATCCCGAGTTCATCAGGCCAGTCAATTTTGCATTTCTGCAGGATTTTTGAGCATGTCAAATTTCTTACGTCATTTGGCCCACAAAAAAATTCCTTATGCACAATTTTAAAAAATATATAAAAAAATATGATAATAAAATTGGACAAAAGTATATTCATACAGTTCTTACACATGTGTAATTGACAAAAAAATTGAAAGAATTTCAAAAAACGGTCCAGAAAGCACTTTTTTAAGGGTGTGTGAAGTTTTTTACAAAATTTTGACATTTTTGACTTTTGACTTTTGACTTCCTATGAAATCATATTGAAATTGGACAAAACATGTTCCTTATGCGCATGTAAAAAAAAAAAAAAATTATGATAATAAAATTGGACAAAAGTATATTCATACAGTTCTTACACATGTGTAATTGACAAAAAAATCGAAAGAATTTCGAAAAACGGTCCAGAAAGCACTTTTTTAAGGGTGTGTGAAGTTTTTTACAAAATTTTGACATTTTTGACTTTTGACTTTTGACTTCCTATGAAATCATATTGAAATTGGACAAAACATATTCCTTATGCGCATGTAAAAAAAATAAAAATTATGATAATAAAATTGGACAAAAGTATATTCATACAGTTCTTACACATGTGTAATTGACAAAAAAATCGAAAGAATTTCGAAAAACGGTCCAGAAAGCACTTTTTTAAGGGGTGATAAGTTTTTGAAAAAAATTTCATTTTTTCAAAATTTTACTTTTGGACATTGACTTGGGTTACATTTCCAATATGAAAAACCCCGGTGGAGCGCATTTGCCCCCTGTTGAATTTTTAAAGTGTTACAACTGGCAATTGCCATATGGCATTTGCAATACACTTTGCATGAATCAACGCCGAATTGGGTGGTATTGGCCAATGTGTATATGGTTTGTCCGATGCCAATGACTTGCCATTCATTTTTGTCCAATACAGGGGGGACTTCCCTTACTGTATATAGCCTCCACATTGACTCTGTACTGGTACCCCCTGTATATAGCCTCCACATTGACTCTGTACCGGTACTCCCTGTATATAGCCTCCACATTGACTCTGTACCGGTACTCCCTGTATATAGCCTCCACATTGACTCTGTACCGGTACTCACTGTATATAGCCTCCACATTGACTCTGTACCGGTACCCCCTGTATATAGCCTCCACATTGACTCTGTACCAGTACTCCCTGTATATAGCCTCCACATTGACTCTGTACCGGTACTCCCTGTATATAGCCTCTACATTGACTCTGTACCGGTACTCCCTGTATATAGCCTCCACACTGACTCTGTACCGGTACCCCCTGTATATAGCCTCCACATTGACTCTGTACCGGTACTCCCTGTATATAGCCTCCACATTGACTCTGTACCGGTACCCCCTGTATATAGCCTCCACATTGACTCTGTACCGGTACTCCCTGTATATAGCCTCCACATTGACTCTGTACCGGTACTCCCTGTATATAGCCTCCACATTGACTCTGTATCGGTACTCCCTGTATATAGCCTCCACATTGACTCTGTACCGGTACTCCCTGTATATAGCCTCCACATTGACTCTGTTCCGGTACTCCCTGTATATAGCCTCCACATTGACTCTGTACCGGTACCCCCTGTATATAGCCTCCACATTGACTCTGTACCGGTACCCCCTGTATATAGCCTCCACATTGACTCTGTACCGGTACTCCCTGTATATAGCCTCCACATTGACTCTGTACCGGTACCCCCTGTATATAGCCTCCACATTGACTCTGTACCGGTACTCCCTGTATATAGCCTCCACATTGACTCTGTACCGGTACTCCCTGTATATAGCCTCCACATTGACTCTGTATCGGTACTCCCTGTATATAGCCTCCACATTGACTCTGTACCGGTACTCCCTGTATATAGCCTCCACATTGACTCTCTTCCGGTACTCCCTGTATATAGCCTCCACATTGACTCTGTACCGGTACTCCCTGTATATAGCCTCCACATTGACTCTGTACCGGTACTCCCTGTATATAGCCTCCACATTGACTCTGTACCGGTACCCCCTGTATATAGCCTCCACATTGACTCTGTACCGGTACCCCCTGTATATAGCCTCCACATTGACTCTGTACCGGTACCCCTGTATATAGCCTCCACATTGACTCTGTACCGGTACCCCCTGTATATAGCCTCCACATTGACTCTGTACCGGTACTCCCTGTATATAGCCTCCACATTGACTCTGTACCGGTACCCCCTGTATATAGCCTCCACATTGACTCTGTACCGGTACTCCCTGTATATAGCCTCCACATTGACTCTGTACCGGTACCCCCTGTATATAGCCTCCACATTGACTCTGTACCGGTACTCCCTGTATATAGCCTCCACATTGACTCTGTACCGGTACCCCCTGTATATAGCCTCCACATTGACTCTGTACCGGTACTCCCTGTATATAGCCTCCACATTGACTCTGTACCAGTACCCCCTGTATATAGCCTCCACATGAACTCTGTACCAGTACCCCCTGTATATAGCCTCCACATTGACTCTGTACCAGTACCCCCTGTATATAGCCTCCACATTGACTCTGTACCGGTACTCCCTGTATATAGCCTCCACATTGACTCTGTACCGGTACCCCCTGTATATAGCCTCCACATTGACTCTGTACCGGTACCCCCTGTATATAGCCTCCACATTGACTCTGTACCGGTACCCCCTGTATATAGCCTCCACATTGACTCTGTACCGATACTCCCTGTATATAGCCTCCACATTGACTCTGTACCGGTACCCCCTGTATATAGCCTCCACATTGACTCTGTACCGGTACCCCCTGTATATAGCCTCCACATTGACTCTGTACCGGTACCCCCTGTATATAGCCTCCACATTGACTCTGTACCGGTACTCCCTGTATATAGCCTCCACATTGACTCTGTACCGGTACTCCCTGTATATAGCCTCCACATTGACTCTGTACCGGTACTCCCTGTATATAGCCTCCACATTGACTCTGTACCGGTACTCCCTGTATATAGCCTCCACATTGACTCTGTACCGGTACCCCCTGTATATAGCCTCCACATTGACTCTGTACCGGTACCCCTGTATATAGCCTCCACATTGACTCTGTACCGGTACTCCTGTATATAGCCTCCACATTGACTCTGTACCGGTACTCCCTGTATATAGCCTCCACATTGACTCTGTATCGGTACTCCCTGTATATAGCCTCCACATTGACTCTGTACCGGTACTCCCTGTATATAGCCTCCACATTGACTCTGTACCGGTACTCCCTGTATATAGCCTCCACATTGACTCTGTACCGGTACTCCCTGTATATAGCCTCCACATTGACTCTGTACCGGTACTCCCTGTATATAGCCTCCACATTGACTCTGTACCGGTACCCCCTGTATATAGCCTCCACATTGACTCTGTACCGGTACTCCCTGTATATAGCCTCCACATTGACTCTGTACCGGTACTCCCTGTATATAGCCTCCACATTGACTCTGTACCGGTACTCCCTGTATATAGCCTCCACATTGACTCTGTACCGGTACTCCCTGTATATAGCCTCCACATTGACTCTGTACCGGTACCCCCTGTATATAGCCTCCACATTGACTCTGTACCGGTACTCCCTGTATATAGCCTCCACATTGACTCTGTACCGGTACTCCCTGTATATAGCCTCCACATTGACTCTGTACCGGTACTCCCTGTATATAGCCACGCTACTGTTATTTTACTGTTGTTCTTTAACTATTTTTTACTCATCTATTTTTTACTCATCTATTTTTTACTTAACACTTATTTTTCTTAAAACTGAAATGGTTGTTTAAGGGCTTGTAAGTAAGCATTTCACTGTAAGGTCTACCTATACCTGTTGTATTCAGCATTTCACTGTAAGGTCTACCTATACCTGTTGTATTCAGCATTTCACTGTAAGGTCTACCTATACCTGTTGTATTCAGCATTTCACTGTAAGGTCTACCTATACCTGTTGTATTCAGCATTTCACTGTAAGGTCTACCTATACCTGTTGTATTCAGCATTTCACTGTAAGGTCTACCTATACCTGTTGTATTCAGCATTTCACTGTAAGGTCTACCTATACCTGTTGTATTCAGCATTTCACTGTAAGGTCTACCTATACCTGTTGTATTCAGCATTTCACTGTAAGGTCTACCTATACCTGTTGTATTCAGCATTTCACTGTAAGGTCTACCTATACCTGTTGTATTCAGCATTTCACTGTAAGGTCTACCTATACCTGTTGAATTCAGCATTTCACTGTAAGGTCTACCTATACCTGTTGTATTCAGCATTTCACTGTAAGGTCTACCTATACCTGTTGTATTCGACGCATGTGACAAATACCATTTGATTTGATTTGAAGGGCTTGTAAGCAAGGCATTTCATGGTATTCAGCGCATGTGACAAATAAAATAGGATTTGATTAGATCTATTTCTCCCTTTTTAAATGATGATGTCTCATTAAAGAGCTTCACAATATGTCTGTCTCTTGCTCTCTCTCTCTCTCTCTCTTCACGTGGGGTGGTAGGGTGGCAATGCATGGTGGTAGTCTGGTGCTAAACACATGATAACCTAATGAAAACACCCGGACCTAAACCACCTGGACTGTAACCCATGTAGTCAGGCTCTATGACCAAACAGGGAGTGCCCTCCTCCCCCCTCCACCCAACCTTTTTCACACCTCCACTTCCACCCCGATCGTTGTTTAGACTCCCCCATCCTCTCTCCACTAGGCCTTTACAACCTTGCCCTTCACACGGCTCTCGCTCCCTCACGGACAAATTTCACTTTCAATTCGCCAGGCCAGCAGTAAAACAGAAAAATATATAAAATATGGGTCACCTTCAAAGCCACTTGCCATGGTTATTGGCTAATTCCCCACCAGAACAAGTGTTTTATAAGGGTTTTTGACAACTAACTGCCAAGCCTTCGGGATCTCTCTAACTGTTCATAAAACTTCTAATACGTCTCTCAATTGTCTTCAGCAGAGCTTGACATAAAAAATTAAGATCTGAGTTGACATTGGATACATTTTGTGGTGCACAAGGTGCTTTGTCTTGACTCTCCAGGCCACCATAGCCTTTTTAGTGTAACTGATCAATGTGGCTGAGAGAAGTGTTCTTCAGTCAACAAAATAAGGCGAGAAACAGAAATGTCTGTATTTCTAGAAATGCATGAATTTGATCTTAAAATAACAGGCAAACATGTTGTCTCAATTGGCAAAATAACCAATTTCCTTTTGAAAATGTCATTTCCAAGAGATTCTTATAATTGACTATTGGGTATTTTTGACTACTAGCGTGAATGTCCCCTTGTAGTTTCTGTTGATATTTTTGACTACTAGCATGAATGCCCCCTTGTAGTTTTTGTTGGTATTTTTGACTACTAGCATGAATGTCCCCTTGTAGTTTTTGTTGGTATTTTTGACTACTAGCGTGAATGCCCCCTTGTAGAATTTGTTGGTATTTTTGACTACTAGCGTGAATGTCCCCTTGTAGTTTCTGTTGATATTTTTGACTACTAGCATGAATGCCCCCTTGTAGTTTTTGTTGGTATTTTTGACTACTAGCATGAATGTCCCCTTGTAGTTTCTGTTGATATTTTTGACTACTAGCCTGAATGCCCCCTTGTAGTTTCTGTTGGTATTTTTGACTACGAGCGTGAATGCCCCCTTGTAGTGTCTGTTGATATTTTTGACTACTAGCGTGAATGCCCCCTTGTAGTTTCTGTTGGTATTTTTGACTACTACCGTGAATGCCCCCTTGTAGTTTCTGTTGATATTTTCGACTACTAGCGTGAATGTCCCCTTGTAGTTTCTGTTGGTATTTTCGACTACTAGCGTGAATGCCCCCTTGTAGTTTCTGTTGATATTTTCGACTACTAGCGTGAATGTCCCCTTGTAGTTTCTGTTGGTATTTTTGACTACTAGCGTGAATGCCCCCTTGTAGTTTTTGTTGGTATTTTTGACTACTAGCGTGAATGCCCCCTTGTAGTGTCTGTTGATATTTTTGACTACTAGCGTGAATGCCCCCTTGTAGTTTCTGTTGGTATTTTTTACTACTAGCGTGAATGCCCCCTTGTAGTTTCTGTTGGTATTTTTGACTACTAGCGTGAATGCCCCCTTGTAGTTTCTGTTGGTATTTTTGACTACTAGCGTGAATGCCCCCTTGTAGTGTCTGTTGATATTTTTGACTACTAGCGTGAAT
Organism: Oncorhynchus keta; assembly: GCF_023373465.1. Lineage (NCBI taxonomy): Eukaryota > Metazoa > Chordata > Actinopteri > Salmoniformes > Salmonidae > Oncorhynchus > Oncorhynchus keta. The sequence goes on from NC_068421.1 coordinate 22,416,694, forward strand.
GCCCCCTTGTAGTTTCTGTTGGTATTTTTGACTACTACCGTGAATGCCCCCTTGTAGTTTCTGTTGATATTTTCGACTACTAGCGTGAATGTCCCCTTGTAGTTTCTGTTGGTATTTTCGACTACTAGCGTGAATGCCCCCTTGTAGTGTCTGTTGGTATTTTTGACTACTAGCGTGAATGCCCCCTTGTAGTTTCTGTTGATATTTTCGACTACTAGCGTGAATGTCCCCTTGTAGTTTCTGTTGGTATTTTTGACTACTAGCGTGAATGCCCCCTTGTAGTTTTTGTTGGTATTTTTGACTACTAGCGTGAATGCCCCCTTGTAGTGTCTGTTGATATTTTTGACTACTAGCGTGAATGCCCCCTTGTAGTTTCTGTTGGTATTTTTGACTACTAGCGTGAATGCCCCCTTGTAGTTTCTGTTGGTATTTTCGACTACTAGCGTGAATGCCCCCTTGTAGTTTCTGTTGGTATTTTCGACTACTAGCGTGATTGCCCCCTTGTAGTGTCTGTTGGTATTTTTGACTACTAGCGTGAATGCCCCCTTGTAGTTTCTGTTGGTATTTTTGACTACTAGCGTGAATGCCCCCTTGTAGTGTTTGTTGGTATTTTCGACTACTAGCGTGAATGCCCCCTTGTAGTTTCTGTTGGTATTTTAGACTACTAGCGTGAATGCCCCCTTGTAGTTTCTGTTGGTATTTTCGACTACTAGCGTGAATGCCCCCTTGTAGTGTCTGTTGATATTTTTGACTACCAGCGTGAATGCCCCCTTGTAGTTTCTGTTGGTATTTTCGACTACTAGCGTGAATGCCCCCTTGTAGTTTCTGTTGGTATTTTTGACTACTAGCGTGAATGCCCCCTTGTAGTGTCTGTTGATAATTTTGACTACTAGCGTGAATGCCCCCTTGTAGTTTCTGTTGGTATTTTCGACTACTAGCGTGAATGCCCCCTTGTAGTTTCTGTTAGTATTTTTGACTACTACCGTGAATGCCCCCTTGTAGTTTCTGTTGATATTTTCGACTACTAGCGTGAATGTCCCCTTGTAGTTTCTGTTGGTATTTTCGACTACTAGCGTGAATGCCCCCTTGTAGTGTCTGTTGGTATTTTTGACTACTAGCGTGAATGCCCCTTGTAGTTTCTGTTGGTATTTTCGACTACTAGCGTGAATGCCCCCTTGTAGTTTCTGTTAGTATTTTTGACTACTAGCGTGAATGCCCCCTTGTAGTTTCTGTTGGTATTTTTGACTACTAGCGTGAATGCCCCCTTGTAGTTTCTGTTGGTATTTTTGACTACTAGCGTGAATGCCCCCTTGTAGTGTCTGTTGGTATTTTCGACTACTAGCGTGAATGCCCCCTTGTAGTTTCTGTTGGTATTTTTGACTACTAGCGTGAATGCCCCATTGTAGTGTCTGTTGGTATTTTTGACTACTAGCGTGAATGCCCCCTTGTAGTGTCTGTTGATATTTTCGACTACTAGCGTGAATGCCCCCTTGTAGTGTCTGTTGGTATTTTTGACTACTAGCGTGAATGCCCCTTTGTAGTGTCTGTTGATATTTTTGACTACTAGCGTGAATGCCCCCTTGTAGTTTCTGTTGGTATTTTCGACTACTAGCGTGAATGCCCCCTTGTAGTGTCTGTTGATATTTTTGACTACCAGCATGAATGCCCCCTTGTAGTTTCTGTTGGTATTTTCGACTACTAGCGTGAATGCCCCCTTGTAGTTTCTGTTGGTATTTTTGACTACTAGCGTGAATGCCCCCTTGTAGTGTCTGTTGATATTTTTGACTACTAGCGTGAATGCCCCCTTGTAGTTTCTGTTGGTATTTTCGACTACTAGCGTGAATGCCCCCTTGTAGTTTCTGTTGGTATTTTCGACTACTAGTGTGATTTCCCCCTTGTAGTGTCTGTTGGTATTTTGACTACTAGCGTGAATGCCCCCTTGTAGTTTCTGTTGGTATTTTTGACTACTAGCGTGAATGCCCCCTTGTAGTGTTTGTTGGTATTTTCGACTACTAGCGTGAATGCCCCCTTGTAGTTTCTGTTGGTATTTTCGACTACTAGCGTGAATGCCCCATTGTAGTGTCTGTTGGTATTTTGACTACTAGCGTGAATGCCCCCTTGTAGTTTCTGTTGGTATTTTTGACTACTAGCGTGAATGCCCCCTTGTAGTGTTTGTTGGTATTTTCGACTACTAGCGTGAATGCCCCCTTGTAGTTTCTGTTGGTATTTTCGACTACTAGCGTGAATGCCCCCTTGTAGTTTCTGTTGGTATTTTCGACTACTAGCGTGATTGCCCCCTTGTAGTGTCTGTTGGTATTTTTGACTACTAGCGTGAATGCCCCCTTGTAGTTTCTGTTGGTATTTTTGACTACTAGCGTGAATGCCCCCTTGTAGTGTTTGTTGGTATTTTCGACTACTAGCGTGAATGCCCCCTTGTAGTTTCTGTTGGTATTTTCGACTACTAGCGTGAATGCCCCATTGTAGTGTCTGTTGGTATTTTTGACTACTAGCGTGAATGCCCCCTTGTAGTGTCTGTTGATATTTTTGACTACTAGCGTGAATGCCCCCTTGTAGTTTCTGTTGGTATTTTCGACTACTAGCGTGAATGCCCCCTTGTAGTGTCTGTTGATATTTTTGACTACCAGCGTGAATGCCCCCTTGTAGTTTCTGTTGGTATTTTCGACTACTAGCGTTAATGCCCCCTTGTAGTTTCTGTTGGTATTTTTGACTACTAGCGTGAATGCCCCTTTGTAGTGTCTGTTGATATTTTTGACTACTAGCGTGAATGCCCCCTTGTAGTTTCTGTTGGTATTTTCGACTACTAGCGTGAATACCCCCTTGTAGTTTCTGTTGGTATTTTCGACTACTAGCGTGAATGTCCCCTTGTAGATTCTGTTGGTATTTTTGACTACTAGCGTGAATGCCCCCTTGTAGTTTTTGTTGGTATTTTTGACTACTAGCGTGAATGCCCCCTTGTAGTGTCTGTTGATATTTTTGACTACTAGCGTGAATGCCCCCTTGTAGTTTCTGTTGGTATTTTCGACTACTAGCGTGAATGCCCCCTTGTAGTGTCTGTTGGTATTTTTGACTACTAGCGTGAATGCCCCCTTGTAGTTTCTGTTGATATTTTCGACTACTAGCGTGAATGTCCCCTTGTAGTTTCTGTTGGTATTTTTGACTACTAGCGTGAATGCCCCTTGTAGTTTTTGTTGGTATTTTTGACTACTAGCGTGAATGCCCCCTTGTAGTGTCTGTTGATATTTTTGACTACTAGCGTGAATGCCCCCTTGTAGTTTCTGTTGGTATTTTCGACTACTAGTGTGATTTCCCCCTTGTAGTGTCTGTTGGTATTTTGACTACTAGCGTGAATGCCCCCTTGTAGTTTCTGTTGGTATTTTTGACTACTAGCGTGAATGCCCCCTTGTAGTGTTTGTTGGTATTTTCGACTACTAGCGTGAATGCCCCCTTGTAGTTTCTGTTGGTATTTTCGACTACTAGCGTGAATGCCCCATTGTAGTGTCTGTTGGTATTTTGACTACTAGCGTGAATGCCCCCTTGTAGTTTCTGTTGGTATTTTTGACTACTAGCGTGAATGCCCCCTTGTAGTGTTTGTTGGTATTTTCGACTACTAGCGTGAATGCCCCCTTGTAGTTTCTGTTGGTATTTTCGACTACTAGCGTGAATGCCCCCTTGTAGTTTCTGTTGGTATTTTCGACTACTAGCGTGATTGCCCCCTTGTAGTGTCTGTTGGTATTTTGACTACTAGCGTGAATGCCCCCTTGTAGTTTCTGTTGGTATTTTTTACTACTAGCGTGAATGCCCCCTTGTAGTGTTTGTTGGTATTTTCGACTACTAGCGTGAATGCCCCCTTGTAGTTTCTGTTGGTATTTTCGACTACTAGCGTGAATGCCCCATTGTAGTGTCTGTTGGTATTTTTGACTACTAGCGTGAATGCCCCCTTGTAGTGTCTGTTGATATTTTTGACTACTAGCGTGAATGCCCCCTTGTAGTTTCTGTTGGTATTTTCGACTACTAGCGTGAATGCCCCCTTGTAGTGTCTGTTGATATTTTTGACTACCAGCGTGAATGCCCCCTTGTAGTTTCTGTTGGTATTTTCGACTACTAGCGTTAATGCCCCCTTGTAGTTTCTGTTGGTATTTTTGACTACTAGCGTGAATGCCCCCTTGTAGTGTCTGTTGATATTTTTGACTACTAGCGTGAATGCCCCCTTGTAGTTTCTGTTGGTATTTTCGACTACTAGCGTGAATGCCCCCTTGTAGTTTCTGTTGGTATTTTCGACTACTAGCGTGAATGTCCCCTTGTAGTGTCTGTTGGTATTTTTGACTACTAGCGTGAATGCCCCCTTGTAGTTTTTGTTGGTATTTTTGACTACTAGCGTGAATGCCCCCTTGTAGTGTCTGTTGATATTTTTGACTACTAGCGTGAATGCCCCCTTGTAGTTTCTGTTGGTATTTTCGACTACTAGCGTGAATGCCCCCTTGTAGTGTCTGTTGATATTTTTGACTACCAGCGTGAACGCCCCCTTGTAGTTTCTGTTGGTATTTTCGACTACTAGCGTTAATGCCCCCTTGTAGTTTCTGTTGGTATTTTTGACTACTAGCGTGAATGCCCCCTTGTAGTGTCTGTTGATATTTTTGACTACTAGCGTGAATGCCCCCTTGTAGTTTCTGTTGGTATTTTCGACTACTAGCGTGAATACCCCCTTGTAGTTTCTGTTGGTATTTTCGACTACTAGCGTGAATGTCCCCTTGTAGTTTCTGTTGGTATTTTTGACTACTAGCGTGAATGCCCCCTTGTAGTTTTTGTTGGTATTTTTGACTACTAGCGTGAATGCCCCCTTGTAGTGTCTGTTGATATTTTTGACTACTAGCGTGAATGCCCCCTTGTAGTTTCTGTTGGTATTTTCGACTACTAGCGTGAATGCCCCCTTGTAGTGTCTGTTGGTATTTTTGACTACTAGCGTGAATGCCCCCTTGTAGTTTCTGTTGATATTTTCGACTACTAGCGTGAATGTCCCCTTGTAGTTTCTGTTGGTATTTTTGACTACTAGCGTGAATGCCCCCTTGTAGTTTTTGTTGGTATTTTTGACTACTAGCGTGAATGCCCCCTTGTAGTGTCTGTTGATATTTTTGACTACTAGCGTGAATGCCCCTTGTAGTTTCTGTTGGTATTTTTGACTACTAGCGTGAATGCCCCCTTGTAGTTTCTGTTGGTATTTTCGACTACTAGCGTGAATGCCCCCTTTTGTAGTTTCTGTTGGTATTTTCGACTACTAGCGTGATTGCCCCCTTGTAGTGTCTGTTGGTATTTTTGACTACTAGCGTGAATGCCCCTTGTAGTTTCTGTTGGTATTTTTGACTACTAGCGTGAATGCCCCTTGTAGTGTTTGTTGGTATTTTCGACTACTAGCGTGAATGCCCCTTGTAGTTTCTGTTGGTATTTTCGACTACTAGCGTGAATGCCCCATTGTAGTGTCTGTTGGTATTTTTGACTACTAGCGTGAATGCCCCCTTGTAGTGTCTGTTGATATTTTTGACTACTAGCGTGAATGCCCCCTTGTAGTTTCTGTTGGTATTTTCGACTACTAGCGTGAATGCCCCCTTGTAGTGTCTGTTGATATTTTTGACTACCAGCGTGAATGCCCCCTTGTAGTTTCTGTTGGTATTTTCGACTACTAGCGTTAATGCCCCCTTGTAGTTTCTGTTGGTATTTTTGACTACTAGCGTGAATGCCCCCTTGTAGTGTTTGTTGGTATTTTCGACTACTAGCGTGAATGCCCCCTTGTAGTTTCTGTTGGTATTTTCGACTACTAGCGTGAATGCCCCATTGTAGTGTCTGTTGGTATTTTTGACTACTAGCGTGAATGCCCCCTTGTAGTGTCTGTTGATATTTTTGACTACTAGCGTGAATGCCCCCTTGTAGTTTCTGTTGGTATTTTCGACTACTAGCGTGAATGCCCCCTTGTAGTGTCTGTTGATATTTTTGACTACCAGCGTGAATGCCCCCTTGTAGTTTCTGTTGGTATTTTCGACTACTAGCGTTAATGCCCCCTTGTAGTTTCTGTTGGTATTTTTGACTACTAGCGTGAATGCCCCTTTGTAGTGTCTGTTGATATTTTTGACTACTAGCGTGAATGCCCCCTTGTAGTTTCTGTTGGTATTTTCGACTACTAGCGTGAATACCCCTTGTAGTTTCTGTTGGTATTTTCGACTACTAGCGTGAATGTCCCCTTGTAGATTCTGTTGGTATTTTTGACTACTAGCGTGAATGCCCCCTTGTAGTTTTTGTTGGTATTTTTGACTACTAGCGTGAATGCCCCCTTGTAGTGTCTGTTGATATTTTTGACTACTAGCGTGAATGCCCCCTTGTAGTTTCTGTTGGTATTTTCGACTACTAGCGTGAATGCCCCCTTGTAGTGTCTGTTGGTATTTTTGACTACTAGCGTGAATGCCCCCTTGTAGTTTCTGTTGATATTTTCGACTACTAGCGTGAATGTCCCCTTGTAGTTTCTGTTGGTATTTTTGACTACTAGCGTGAATGCCCCCTTGTAGTTTTTGTTGGTATTTTTGACTACTAGCGTGAATGCCCCCTTGTAGTGTCTGTTGATATTTTTGACTACTAGCGTGAATGCCCCCTTGTAGTTTCTGTTGGTATTTTCGACTACTAGTGTGATTTCCCCCTTGTAGTGTCTGTTGGTATTTTGACTACTAGCGTGAATGCCCCCTTGTAGTTTCTGTTGGTATTTTTGACTACTAGCGTGAATGCCCCCTTGTAGTGTTTGTTGGTATTTTCGACTACTAGCGTGAATGCCCCCTTGTAGTTTCTGTTGGTATTTTCGACTACTAGCGTGAATGCCCCATTGTAGTGTCTGTTGGTATTTTGACTACTAGCGTGAATGCCCCCTTGTAGTTTCTGTTGGTATTTTTGACTACTAGCGTGAATGCCCCCTTGTAGTGTTTGTTGGTATTTTCGACTACTAGCGTGAATGCCCCCTTGTAGTTTCTGTTGGTATTTTCGACTACTAGCGTGAATGCCCCTTGTAGTTTCTGTTGGTATTTTCGACTACTAGCGTGATTGCCCCCTTGTAGTGTCTGTTGGTATTTTGACTACTAGCGTGAATGCCCCCTTGTAGTTTCTGTTGGTATTTTTACTACTAGCGTGAATGCCCCCTTGTAGTGTTTGTTGGTATTTTCGACTACTAGCGTGAATGCCCCCTTGTAGTTTCTGTTGGTATTTTCGACTACTAGCGTGAATGCCCCATTGTAGTGTCTGTTGGTATTTTTGACTACTAGCGTGAATGCCCCCTTGTAGTGTCTGTTGATATTTTTGACTACTAGCGTGAATGCCCCCTTGTAGTTTCTGTTGGTATTTTCGACTACTAGCGTGAATGCCCCCTTGTAGTGTCTGTTGATATTTTTGACTACCAGCGTGAATGCCCCCTTGTAGTTTCTGTTGGTATTTTCGACTACTAGCGTTAATGCCCCCTTGTAGTTTCTGTTGGTATTTTTGACTACTAGCGTGAATGCCCCTTGTAGTGTCTGTTGATATTTTTGACTACTAGCGTGAATGCCCCCTTGTAGTTTCTGTTGGTATTTTCGACTACTAGCGTGAATACCCCCTTGTAGTTTCTGTTGGTATTTTCGACTACTAGCGTGAATGTCCCCTTGTAGTGTCTGTTGGTATTTTTGACTACTAGCGTGAATGCCCCCTTGTAGTTTTTGTTGGTATTTTTGACTACTAGCGTGAATGCCCCCTTGTAGTGTCTGTTGATATTTTTGACTACTAGCGTGAATGCCCCCTTGTAGTTTCTGTTGGTATTTTCGACTACTAGCGTGAATGCCCCCTTGTAGTGTCTGTTGATATTTTTGACTACCAGCGTGAACGCCCCTTGTAGTTTCTGTTGGTATTTTCGACTACTAGCGTTAATGCCCCTTGTAGTTTCTGTTGGTATTTTTGACTACTAGCGTGAATGCCCCTTGTAGTGTCTGTTGATATTTTTGACTACTAGCGTGAATGCCCCCTTGTAGTTTCTGTTGGTATTTTCGACTACTAGCGTGAATACCCCCTTGTAGTTTCTGTTGGTATTTTCGACTACTAGCGTGAATGTCCCCTTGTAGTTTCTGTTGGTATTTTTGACTACTAGCGTGAATGCCCCCTTGTAGTTTTTGTTGGTATTTTTGACTACTAGCGTGAATGCCCCCTTGTAGTGTCTGTTGATATTTTTGACTACTAGCGTGAATGCCCCCTTGTAGTTTCTGTTGGTATTTTCGACTACTAGCGTGAATGCCCCCTTGTAGTGTCTGTTGGTATTTTTGACTACTAGCGTGAATGCCCCCTTGTAGTTTCTGTTGATATTTTCGACTACTAGCGTGAATGTCCCCTTGTAGTTTCTGTTGGTATTTTTGACTACTAGCGTGAATGCCCCCTTGTAGTTTTTGTTGGTATTTTTGACTACTAGCGTGAATGCCCCTTGTAGTGTCTGTTGATATTTTTGACTACTAGCGTGAATGCCCCCTTGTAGTTTCTGTTGGTATTTTTGACTACTAGCGTGAATGCCCCCTTGTAGTTTCTGTTGGTATTTTCGACTACTAGCGTGAATGCCCCCTTTGTAGTTTCTGTTGGTATTTTCGACTACTAGCGTGATTGCCCCCTTGTAGTGTCTGTTGGTATTTTTGACTACTAGCGTGAATGCCCCTTGTAGTTTCTGTTGGTATTTTTGACTACTAGCGTGAATGCCCCTTGTAGTGTTTGTTGGTATTTTCGACTACTAGCGTGAATGCCCCCTTGTAGTTTCTGTTGGTATTTTCGACTACTAGCGTGAATGCCCCATTGTAGTGTCTGTTGGTATTTTTGACTACTAGCGTGAATGCCCCCTTGTAGTGTCTGTTGATATTTTTGACTACTAGCGTGAATGCCCCCTTGTAGTTTCTGTTGGTATTTTCGACTACTAGCGTGAATGCCCCCTTGTAGTGTCTGTTGATATTTTTGACTACCAGCGTGAATGCCCCCTTGTAGTTTCTGTTGGTATTTTCGACTACTAGCGTTAATGCCCCCTTGTAGTTTCTGTTGGTATTTTTGACTACTAGCGTGAATGCCCCCTTGTAGTGTCTGTTGATATTTTTGACTACTAGCGTGAATGCCCCCTTGTAGTTTCTGTTGGTATTTTCGACTACTAGCGTGAATACCCCCTTGTAGTTTCTGTTGGTATTTTCGACTACTAGCGTGAATGTCCCCTTGTAGTTTCTGTTGGTATTTTTGACTACTAGCGTGAATGCCCCCTTGTAGTTTTTGTTGGTATTTTTGACTACTAGCGTGAATGCCCCCTTGTAGTGTCTGTTGATATTTTTGACTACTAGCGTGAATGCCCCCTTGTAGTTTCTGTTGTTATTTTCGACTACTAGCGTGAATGCCCCCTTGTAGTGTCTGTTGGTATTTTTGACTACTAGCGTGAATGCCCCCTTGTAGTTTCTGTTGATATTTTCGACTACTAGCGTGAATGTCCCCTTGTAGTTTCTGTTGGTATTTTTGACTACTAGCGTGAATGCCCCTTGTAGTTTTTGTTGGTATTTTTGACTACTAGCGTGAATGCCCCCTTGTAGTGTCTGTTGATATTTTTGACTACTAGCGTGAATGCCCCCTTGTAGTTTCTGTTGGTATTTTTGACTACTAGCGTGAATGCCCCCTTGTAGTTTCTGTTGGTATTTTCGACTACTAGCGTGAATGCCCCCTTTTGTAGTTTCTGTTGGTATTTTCGACTACTAGCGTGATTGCCCCCTTGTAGTGTCTGTTGGTATTTTTGACTACTAGCGTGAATGCCCCCTTGTAGTTTCTGTTGGTATTTTTGACTACTAGCGTGAATGCCCCCTTGTAGTGTTTGTTGGTATTTTCGACAACTAGCGTGAATGCCCCCTTGTAGTTTCTGTTGGTATTTTAGACTACTAGCGTGAATGCCCCCTTGTAGTTTCTGTTGGTATTTTCGACTACTAGCGTGAATGCCCCCTTGTAGTGTCTGTTGATATTTTTGACTACCAGCGTGAATGCCCCCTTGTATTTTCGACTACTAGCGTGAATGCCCCCTTGTAGTTTCTGTTGGTATTTTTGACTACTAGCGTGAATGCCCCCTTGTAGTGTCTGTTGATATTTTTGACTACTAGCGTGAATGCCCCCTTGTAGTTTCTGTTGGTATTTTCGACTACTAGCGTGAATGCCCCCTTGTAGTTTCTGTTGGTATTTTCGACTACTAGCGTGAATGCCCCCTTGTAGTGTCTGTTTTGTATTTTCGACTACTAGCGTGAATGCCCCCTTGTAGTTTCTGTTGGTATTTTCGACTACTAGCGTGAATGCCCCCTTGTAGTTTCTGTTAGTATTTTTGACTACTACCGTGAATGCCCCCTTGTAGTTTCTGTTGATATTTTCGACTACTAGCGTGAATGTCCCCTTGTAGTTTCTGTTGGTATTTTCGACTACTAGCGTGAATGCCCCCTTGTAGTGTCTGTTGGTATTTTTGACTACTAGCGTGAATGCCCCCTTGTAGTTTCTGTTGGTATTTTCGACTACTAGCGTGAATGCCCCCTTGTAGTTTCTGTTAGTATTTTTGACTACTAGCGTGAATGCCCCCTTGTAGTTTCTGTTGGTATTTTTGACTACTAGCGTGAATGCCCCCTTGTAGTTTCTGTTGGTATTTTTGACTACTAGCGTGAATGCCCCCTTGTAGTGTCTGTTGGTATTTTCGACTACTAGCGTGAATGCCCCCTTGTAGTTTCTGTTGGTATTTTCGACTACTAGCGTGAATGCCCCATTGTAGTGTCTGTTGGTATTTTTGACTACTAGCGTGAATGCCCCCTTGTAGTGTCTGTTGATATTTTCGACTACTAGCGTGAATGCCCCATTGTAGTGTCTGTTGGTATTTTTGACTACTAGCGTGAATGCCCCCTTGTAGTGTCTGTTGATATTTTTGACTACTAGCGTGAATGCCCCCTTGTAGTTTCTGTTGGTATTTTCGACTACTAGCGTGAATGCCCCCTTGTAGTGTCTGTTGATATTTTTGACTACCAGCATGAATGCCCCCTTGTAGTTTCTGTTGGTATTTTTGACTACTAGCGTGAATGCCCCCTTGTAGTTTCTGTTGGTATTTTTGACTACTAGCGTGAATGCCCCCTTGTAGTGTCTGTTGATATTTTTGACTACTAGCGTGAATGCCCCCTTGTAGTTTCTGTTGGTATTTTCGACTACTAGCGTGAATGCCCCCTTGTAGTTTCTGTTGGTATTTTGACTACTAGCGTGATTGCCCCCTTGTAGTGTCTGTTGGTATTTTGACTACTAGCGTGAATGCCCCCTTGTAGTTTCTGTTGGTATTTTTGACTACTAGCGTGAATGCCCCCTTGTAGTGTTTGTTGGTATTTTCGACTACTAGCGTGAATGCCCCTTGTAGTTTCTGTTGGTATTTTCGACTACTAGCGTGAATGCCCCATTGTAGTGTCTGTTGGTATTTTGACTACTAGCGTGAATGCCCCCTTGTAGTTTCTGTTGGTATTTTCGACTACTAGCGTGAATGCCCCCTTGTAGTTTCTGTTGGTATTTTCGACTACTAGCGTGAATGCCCCCTTGTAGTGTCTGTTGGTATTTTTGACTACTAGCGTGAATGCCCCCTTGTAGTGTCTGTTGATATTTTTGACTACTAGCGTGAATGCCCCCTTGTAGTTTCTGTTGGTATTTTCGACTACTAGCGTGAATGCCCCCTTGTAGTGTCTGTTGATATTTTTGACTACCAGCGTGAATGCCCCCTTGTAGTTTCTGTTGGTATTTTCGACTACTAGCGTTAATGCCCCCTTGTAGTTTCTGTTGGTATTTTTGACTACTAGCGTGAATGCCCCCTTGTAGTGTCTGTTGATATTTTTGACTACTAGCGTGAATGCCCCCTTGTAGTTTCTGTTGGTATTTTCGACTACTAGCGTGAATACCCCTTGTAGTTTCTGTTGGTATTTTCGACTACTAGCGTGAATGTCCCCTTGTAGTTTCTGTTGGTATTTTGACTACTAGCGTGAATGCCCCTTGTAGTTTTTGTTGGTATTTTTGACTACTAGCGTGAATGCCCCCTTGTAGTGTCTGTTGATATTTTTGACTACTAGCGTGAATGCCCCCTTGTAGTTTCTGTTGTTATTTTCGACTACTAGCGTGAATGCCCCCTTGTAGTGTCTGTTGGTATTTTTGACTACTAGCGTGAATGCCCCCTTGTAGTTTCTGTTGATATTTTCGACTACTAGCGTGAATGTCCCCTTGTAGTTTCTGTTGGTATTTTTGACTACTAGCGTGAATGCCCCCTTGTAGTTTTTGTTGGTATTTTTGACTACTAGCGTGAATGCCCCCTTGTAGTGTCTGTTGATATTTTTGACTACTAGCGTGAATGCCCCCTTGTAGTTTCTGTTGGTATTTTTGACTACTAGCGTGAATGCCCCCTTGTAGTTTCTGTTGGTATTTTCGACTACTAGCGTGAATGCCCCCTTTTGTAGTTTCTGTTGGTATTTTCGACTACTAGCGTGATTGCCCCCTTGTAGTGTCTGTTGGTATTTTTGACTACTAGCGTGAATGCCCCCTTGTAGTTTCTGTTGGTATTTTTGACTACTAGCGTGAATGCCCCCTTGTAGTGTTTGTTGGTATTTTCGACAACTAGCGTGAATGCCCCTTGTAGTTTCTGTTGGTATTTTAGACTACTAGCGTGAATGCCCCCTTGTAGTTTCTGTTGGTATTTTGACTACTAGCGTGAATGCCCCCTTGTAGTGTCTGTTGATATTTTTGACTACCAGCGTGAATGCCCCCTTGTATTTTGACTACTAGCGTGAATGCCCCCTTGTAGTTTCTGTTGGTATTTTTGACTACTAGCGTGAATGCCCCCTTGTAGTGTCTGTTGATATTTTTGACTACTAGCGTGAATGCCCCCTTGTAGTTTCTGTTGGTATTTTCGACTACTAGCGTGAATGCCCCTTGTAGTTTCTGTTGGTATTTTCGACTACTAGCGTGAATGCCCCTTGTAGTGTCTGTTTTGTATTTTGACTACTAGCGTGAATGCCCCTTGTAGTTTCTGTTGGTATTTTCGACTACTAGCGTGAATGCCCCTTGTAGTTTCTGTTAGTATTTTTGACTACTACCGTGAATGCCCCCTTGTAGTTTCTGTTGATATTTTCGACTACTAGCGTGAATGTCCCCTTGTAGTTTCTGTTGGTATTTTCGACTACTAGCGTGAATGCCCCCTTGTAGTGTCTGTTGGTATTTTTGACTACTAGCGTGAATGCCCCCTTGTAGTTTCTGTTGGTATTTTCGACTACTAGCGTGAATGCCCCTTGTAGTTTCTGTTAGTATTTTTGACTACTAGCGTGAATGCCCCCTTGTAGTTTCTGTTGGTATTTTTGACTACTAGCGTGAATGCCCCCTTGTAGTTTCTGTTGGTATTTTTGACTACTAGCGTGAATGCCCCCTTGTAGTGTCTGTTGGTATTTTCGACTACTAGCGTGAATGCCCCCTTGTAGTTTCTGTTGGTATTTTCGACTACTAGCGTGAATGCCCCATTGTAGTGTCTGTTGGTATTTTTGACTACTAGCGTGAATGCCCCCTTGTAGTGTCTGTTGATATTTTCGACTACTAGCGTGAATGCCCCCTTGTAGTGTCTGTTGGTATTTTTGACTACTAGCGTGAATGCCCCCTTGTAGTGTCTGTTGATATTTTTGACTACTAGCGTGAATGCCCCCTTGTAGTTTCTGTTGGTATTTTCGACTACTAGCGTGAATGCCCCCTTGTAGTGTCTGTTGGTATTTTTGACTACCAGCATGAATGCCCCTTGTAGTTTCTGTTGGTATTTTCGACTACTAGCGTGAATGCCCCCTTGTAGTTTCTGTTGGTATTTTTGACTACTAGCGTGAATGCCCCCTTGTAGTGTCTGTTGATATTTTTGACTACTAGCGTGAATGCCCCCTTGTAGTTTCTGTTGGTATTTTCGACTACTAGCGTGAATGCCCCCTTGTAGTTTCTGTTGGTATTTTCGACTACTAGCGTGATTGCCCCCTTGTAGTGTCTGTTGGTATTTTGACTACTAGCGTGAATGCCCCCTTGTAGTTTCTGTTGGTATTTTTGACTACTAGCGTGAATGCCCCCTTGTAGTGTTTGTTGGTATTTTCGACTACTAGCGTGAATGCCCCCTTGTAGTTTCTGTTGGGACTACTAGCGTGAATGCCCCATTGTAGTGTCTGTTGGTATTTTGACTACTAGCGTGAATGCCCCCTTGTAGTTTCTGTTGGTATTTTTGACTACTAGCGTGAATGCCCCTTGTAGTGTTTGTTGGTATTTTCGACTACTAGCGTGAATGCCCCTTGTAGTTTCTGTTAGTATTTTCGACTACTAGCGTGAATGCCCCCTTGTAGTTTCTGTTGGTATTTTCGACTACTAGCGTGATATCCCCCTTGTAGTGTCTGTTGGTATTTTGACTACTAGCGTGAATGCCCCCTTGTAGTTTCTGTTGGTATTTTTGACTACTAGCGTGAATGCCCCCTTGTAGTGTTTGTTGGGACTACTAGCGTGAATGCCCCCTTGTAGTTTCTGTTGGTATTTTCGACTACTAGCGTGAATGCCCCATTGTAGTGTCTGTTGGTATTTTTGACTACTAGCGTGAATGCCCCCTTGTAGTGTCTGTTGATATTTTTGACTACTAGCGTGAATGCCCCCTTGTAGTTTCTGTTGGTATTTTCGACTACTAGCGTGAATGCCCCTTGTAGTGTCTGTTGATATTTTTGACTACCAGCGTGAATGCCCCCTTGTAGTTTCTGTTGGTATTTTCGACTACTAGCGTGAATGCCCCTTGTAGTTTCTGTTGGTATTTTTGACTACTAGCGTGAATGCCCCTTGTAGTGTCTGTTGATATTTTTGACTACTAGCGTGAATGCCCCCTTGTAGTTTCTGTTGGTATTTTCGACTACTAGCGTGAATACCCCTTGTAGTTTCTGTTGGTATTTTCGACTACTAGCGTGAATGCCCCCTTGTAGTGTCTGTTTTGTATTTTCGACTACTAGCATGAATGCCCCTTTGTAGTTTCTGTTGGTATTTTCGACTACTAGCGTGAATGCCCCCTTGTAGTTTCTGTTAGTATTTTTGACTACTAGCGTGAATGCCCCCTTGTAGTTTCTGTTGGTATTTTTGACTACTAGCGTGAATGCCCCCTTGTAGTTTCTGTTGGTATTTTTGACTACTAGCGTGAATGTCCCCTTGTAGTTTCTGTTGGTATTTTTGACTACTAGCGTGAATGCCCCCTTGTAGTTTCTGTTAGTATTTTTGACTACTAGCGTGAATGCCCCCCTTGTAGTTTCTGTTGGTATTTTTGACTACTAGCGTGAATGCCCCCTTGTAGTTTCTGTTGGTATTTTTGAATACTAGCGTGAATGCCCCCTTGTAGTGTCTGTTGGTATTTTCGACTACTAGCGTGAATGCCCCCTTGTAGTTTCTGTTGGTATTTTCGACTACTAGCGTGAATGCCCCATTGTGGTGTCTGTTGGTATTTTTGACTACTAGCGTGAATGCCCCCTTGTAGTTTCTGTTGGTATTTTTGACTACTAGCAAGAATGCCCCCTTGTAGTGTCTGTTGGTATTTTCGACTACTAGCGTGAATGCCCCCTTGTAGTTTCTGTTGGTATTTTCGACTACTAGCGTGAATGCCCCATTGTAGTGTCTGTTGGTATTTTTGACTACTAGCGTGAATGCCCCCTTGTAGTGTCTGTTGATATTTTTGACTACTAGCGTGAATGCCCCCTTGTAGTTTCTGTTGGTATTTTCGACTACTAGCGTGAATGCCCCCTTGTAGTGTCTGTTGTTATTTTTGACTACCAGCGTGAATGCCCCTTGTAGTTTCTGTTGGTATTTTCGACTACTAGCGTGAATGCCCCCTTGTAGTTTCTGTTGGTATTTTTGACTACTAGCGTGAATGCCCCCTTGTAGTGTCTGTTGATATTTTTGACTACTAGCGTGAATGCCCCTTGTAGTTTCTGTTGGTATTTTGACTTAGCGTAAATGCCCCTTGTAGTTTCTGTTGGTATTTTCGACTACTAGCGTGAATGCCCCCTTGTAGTTTCTGTTGGTATTTTCGACTACTAGCGTGAATGCCCCATTGTAGTGTCTGTTGGTATTTGTGACTACTAGCTTGAATGCCCCTTGTAGTGTCTGTTGATATTTTTACTACTAGCGTGAATGCCCCCTTGTAGTTTCTGTTGGTATTTTCGACTACTAGCGTGAATGCCCCCTTGTAGTGTCTGTTGATATTTTTGACTACTAGCGTGAATGCCCCCTTGTAGTGTTTGTTGGTATTTTCGACTACTAGCGTGAATGCCCCCTTGTAGTTTCTGTTGGTATTTTCGACTACTAGCGTGAATGCCCCCTTGTAGTTTCTGTTGGTATTTTCGACTACTAGCGTGATTGCCCCCTTGTAGTGTCTGTTGGTATTTTGACTACTAGCGTGAATGCCCCCTTGTAGTGTTTGTTGGTATTTTGACTACTAGCGTGAATGCCCCCTTGTAGTTTCTGTTGGTATTTTCGACTATTAGCGTGAATGCCCCCTTGTAGTTTCTGTTGGTATTTTCGACTACTAGCGTGATTGCCCCCTTGTAGTGTCTGTTGGTATTTTGACTACTAGCGTGAATGCCCCCTTGTAGTTTCTGTTGGTATTTTTGACTACTAGCGTGAATGCCCCCTTGTAGTGTTTGTTGGTATTTTTGACTACTAGCGTGAATGCCCCCTTGTAGTTTCTGTTGGTATTTTCGACTACTAGCGTGAATGCCCCATTGTAGTGTCTGTTGGTATTTTTGACTACTAGCGTGAATGCCCCCTTGTAGTGTCTGTTGATATTTTTGACTACTAGCGTGAATGCCCCCTTGTAGTTTCTGTTGGTATTTTCGACTACTAGCGTGAATGCCCCCTTGTAGTGTCTGTTGATATTTTTGACTACCAGCGTGAATGCCCCCTTGTAGTTTCTGTTGGTATTTTCGACTACTAGCGTGAATGCCCCCTTGTAGTTTCTGTTGGTATTTTTGACTACTAGCGTGAATGCCCCCTTGTAGTGTCTGTTGATATTTTTGACTACTAGCGTGAATGCCCCCTTGTAGTTTCTGTTGGTATTTTCGACTACTAGCGTGAATACCCCTTGTAGTTTCTGTTGGTATTTTGACTACTAGCGTGAATGCCCCCTTGTAGTGTCTGTTTTGTATTTTCGACTACTAGCATGAATGCCCCCTTGTAGTTTCTGTTGGTATTTTCGACTACTAGCGTGAATGCCCCCTTGTAGTTTCTGTTAGTATTTTTGATTACTAGCGTGAATGCCCCCTTGTAGTTTCTGTTGGTATTTTTGACTACTAGCGTGAATGCCCCCTTGTAGTTTCTGTTGGTATTTTTGACTACTAGCGTGAATGTCCCCTTGTAGTTTCTGTTGGCATTTTTGACTACTAGCGTGAATGCCCCCTTGTAGTTTCTGTTAGTATTTTTGACTACTAGCGTGAATGCCCCCTTGTAGTTTCTGTTGGTATTTTTGACTACTAGCGTGAATGCCCCCTTGTAGTTTCTGTTGGTATTTTTGAATACTAGCGTGAATGCCCCCTTGTAGTGTCTGTTGGTATTTTCGACTACTAGCGTGAATGCCCCCTTGTAGTTTCTGTTGGTATTTTCGACTACTAGCGTGAATGCCCCATTGTGGTGTCTGTTGGTATTTTTGACTACTAGCGTGAATGCCCCCTTGTAGTGTCTGTTGATATTTTCGACTACTAGCGTGAATGCCCCCTTGTAGTTTCTGTTGGTATTTTCGACTACTAGCATGAATGCCCCCTTGTAGTGTTTGTTGGTATTTTCGACAACTAGCGTGAATGCCCCCTTGTAGTTTCTGTTGGTATTTTAGACTACTAGCGTGAATGCCCCCTTGTAGTTTCTGTTGGTATTTTCGACTACTAGCGTGAATGCCCCCTTGTAGTGTCTGTTGATATTTTTGACTACCAGCGTGAATGCCCCCTTGTATTTTCGACTACTAGCGTGAATGCCCCCTTGTAGTTTCTGTTGGTATTTTTGACTACTAGCGTGAATGCCCCCTTGTAGTGTCTGTTGATATTTTTGACTACTAGCGTGAATGCCCCCTTGTAGTTTCTGTTGGTATTTTCGACTACTAGCGTGAATGCCCCCTTGTAGTTTCTGTTGGTATTTTCGACTACTAGCGTGAATGCCCCCTTGTAGTGTCTGTTTTGTATTTTCGACTACTAGCGTGAATGCCCCCTTGTAGTTTCTGTTGGTATTTTCGACTACTAGCGTGAATGCCCCCTTGTAGTTTCTGTTAGTATTTTTGACTACTACCGTGAATGCCCCCTTGTAGTTTCTGTTGATATTTTCGACTACTAGCGTGAATGTCCCCTTGTAGTTTCTGTTGGTATTTTCGACTACTAGCGTGAATGCCCCCTTGTAGTGTCTGTTGGTATTTTTGACTACTAGCGTGAATGCCCCCTTGTAGTTTCTGTTGGTATTTTCGACTACTAGCGTGAATGCCCCCTTGTAGTTTCTGTTAGTATTTTTGACTACTAGCGTGAATGCCCCCTTGTAGTTTCTGTTGGTATTTTTGACTACTAGCGTGAATGCCCCCTTGTAGTTTCTGTTGGTATTTTTGACTACTAGCGTGAATGCCCCCTTGTAGTGTCTGTTGGTATTTTCGACTACTAGCGTGAATGCCCCCTTGTAGTTTCTGTTGGTATTTTCGACTACTAGCGTGAATGCCCCATTGTAGTGTCTGTTGGTATTTTTGACTACTAGCGTGAATGCCCCCTTGTAGTGTCTGTTGATATTTTCGACTACTAGCGTGAATGCCCCATTGTAGTGTCTGTTGGTATTTTTGACTACTAGCGTGAATGCCCCCTTGTAGTGTCTGTTGATATTTTTGACTACTAGCGTGAATGCCCCCTTGTAGTTTCTGTTGGTATTTTCGACTACTAGCGTGAATGCCCCCTTGTAGTGTCTGTTGATATTTTTGACTACCAGCATGAATGCCCCCTTGTAGTTTCTGTTGGTATTTTCGACTACTAGCGTGAATGCCCCCTTGTAGTTTCTGTTGGTATTTTTGACTACTAGCGTGAATGCCCCCTTGTAGTGTCTGTTGATATTTTTGACTACTAGCGTGAATGCCCCCTTGTAGTTTCTGTTGGTATTTTCGACTACTAGCGTGAATGCCCCCTTGTAGTTTCTGTTGGTATTTTCGACTACTAGCGTGATTGCCCCCTTGTAGTGTCTGTTGGTATTTTGACTACTAGCGTGAATGCCCCCTTGTAGTTTCTGTTGGTATTTTTGACTACTAGCGTGAATGCCCCCTTGTAGTGTTTGTTGGTATTTTCGACTACTAGCGTGAATGCCCCCTTGTAGTTTCTGTTGGTATTTTCGACTACTAGCGTGAATGCCCCATTGTAGTGTCTGTTGGTATTTTGACTACTAGCGTGAATGCCCCCTTGTAGTTTCTGTTGGTATTTTTGACTACTAGCGTGAATGCCCCCTTGTAGTGTTTGTTGGTATTTTCGACTACTAGCGTGAATGCCCCCTTGTAGTTTCTGTTAGTATTTTCGACTACTAGCGTGAATGCCCCCTTGTAGTTTCTGTTGGTATTTTCGACTACTAGCGTGATATCCCCCTTGTAGTGTCTGTTGGTATTTTGACTACTAGCGTGAATGCCCCCTTGTAGTTTCTGTTGGTATTTTTGACTACTAGCGTGAATGCCCCCTTGTAGTGTTTGTTGGTATTTTCGACTACTAGCGTGAATGCCCCCTTGTAGTTTCTGTTGGTATTTTCGACTACTAGCGTGAATGCCCCATTGTAGTGTCTGTTGGTATTTTTGACTACTAGCGTGAATGCCCCCTTGTAGTGTCTGTTGATATTTTTGACTACTAGCGTGAATGCCCCCTTGTAGTTTCTGTTGGTATTTTCGACTACTAGCGTGAATGCCCCCTTGTAGTGTCTGTTGATATTTTTGACTACCAGCGTGAATGCCCCCTTGTAGTTTCTGTTGGTATTTTCGACTACTAGCGTGAATGCCCCCTTGTAGTTTCTGCGGTATTTTTGACTACTAGCGTGAATGCCCCCTTGTAGTGTCTGTTGATATTTTTGACTACTAGCGTGAATGCCCCCTTGTAGTTTCTGTTGGTATTTTCGACTACTAGCGTGAATACCCCCTTGTAGTTTCTGTTGGTATTTTCGACTACTAGCGTGAATGCCCCCTTGTAGTGTCTGTTTTGTATTTTCGACTACTAGCATGAATGCCCCCTTGTAGTTTCTGTTGGTATTTTCGACTACTAGCGTGAATGCCCCCTTGTAGTTTCTGTTAGTATTTTTGACTACTAGCGTGAATGCCCCCTTGTAGTTTCTGTTGGTATTTTTGACTACTAGCGTGAATGCCCCCTTGTAGTTTCTGTTGGTATTTTTGACTACTAGCGTGAATGTCCCCTTGTAGTTTCTGTTGGTATTTTTGACTACTAGCGTGAATGCCCCTTGTAGTTTCTGTTAGTATTTTTGACTACTAGCGTGAATGCCCCCCTTGTAGTTTCTGTTGGTATTTTTGACTACTAGCGTGAATGCCCCCTTGTAGTTTCTGTTGGTATTTTTGAATACTAGCGTGAATGCCCCCTTGTAGTGTCTGTTGGTATTTTCGACTACTAGCGTGAATGCCCCCTTGTAGTTTCTGTTGGTATTTTCGACTACTAGCGTGAATGCCCCATTGTGGTGTCTGTTGGTATTTTTGACTACTAGCGTGAATGCCCCCTTGTAGTGTCTGTTGATATTTTCGACTACTAGCGTGAATGCCCCCTTGTAGTTTCTGTTGGTATTTTCGACTACTAGCGTGAATGCCCCTTGTAGTGTCTGTTGGTATTTTTGACTACTAGCGTGAATGCCCCCTTGTAGTTTCTGTTGATATTTTCGACTACTAGCGTGAATGTCCCCTTGTAGTTTCTGTTGGTATTTTTGACTACTAGCGTGAATGTCCCCTTGTAGTTTCTGTTGGTATTTTTGACTACTAGCGTGAATGCCCCCTTGTAGTTTCTGTTAGTATTTTTGACTACTAGCGTGAATGCCCCCTTGTAGTTTCTGTTGGTATTTTTGACTACTAGCGTGAATGCCCCCTTGTAGTTTCTGTTGGTATTTTTGACTACTAGCGTGAATGCCCCCTTGTAGTGTCTGTTGGTATTTTTGACTACTAGCGTGAATGCCCCCTTGTAGTTTCTGTTGGTATTTTTGACTACTAGCGTGAATGCCCCCTTGTAGTTTCTGTTGGTATTTTTGACTACTAGCAAGAATGCCCCCTTGTAGTGTCTGTTGGTATTTTCGACTACTAGCGTGAATGCCCCCTTGTAGTTTCTGTTGGTATTTTCGACTACTAGCGTGAATGCCCCATTGTAGTGTCTGTTGGTATTTTTGACTACTAGCGTGAATGCCCCCTTGTAGTGTCTGTTGATATTTTTGACTACTAGCGTGAATGCCCCCTTGTAGTTTCTGTTGGTATTTTCGACTACTAGCGTGAATGCCCCCTTGTAGTGTCTGTTGTTATTTTTGACTACCAACGTGAATGCCCCCTTGTAGTTTCTGTTGGTATTTTCGACTACTAGCGTGAATGCCCCCTTGTAGTTTCTGTTGGTATTTTTGACTACTAGCGTGAATGCCCCCTTGTAGTGTCTGTTGATATTTTTGACTACTAGCGTGAATGCCCCCTTGTAGTTTCTGTTGGTATTTTCGACTACTAGCGTAAATGCCCCCTTGTAGTTTCTGTTGGTATTTTCGACTACTAGCGTGAATGCCCCCTTGTAGTTTCTGTTGGTATTTTCGACTACTAGCGTGAATGCCCCATTGTAGTGTCTGTTGGTATTTGTGACTACTAGCTTGAATGCCCCCTTGTAGTGTCTGTTGATATTTTTTACTACTAGCGTGAATGCCCCCTTGTAGTTTCTGTTGGTATTTTCGACTACTAGCGTGAATGCCCCCTTGTAGTGTCTGTTGATATTTTTGACTACTAGCGTGAATGCCCCCTTGTAGTGTTTGTTGGTATTTTCGACTACTAGCGTGAATGCCCCCTTGTAGTTTCTGTTGGTATTTTCGACTACTAGCGTGAATGCCCCCTTGTAGTTTCTGTTGGTATTTTCGACTACTAGCGTGATTGCCCCCTTGTAGTGTCTGTTGGTATTTTGACTACTAGCGTGAATGCCCCCTTGTAGTGTTTGTTGGTATTTTCGACTACTAGCGTGAATGCCCCCTTGTAGTTTCTGTTGGTATTTTCGACTATTAGCGTGAATGCCCCCTTGTAGTTTCTGTTGGTATTTTCGACTACTAGCGTGATTGCCCCCTTGTAGTGTCTGTTGGTATTTTGACTACTAGCGTGAATGCCCCCTTGTAGTTTCTGTTGGTATTTTTGACTACTAGCGTGAATGCCCCCTTGTAGTGTTTGTTGGTATTTTCGACTACTAGCGTGAATGCCCCCTTGTAGTTTCTGTTGGTATTTTCGACTACTAGCGTGAATGCCCCATTGTAGTGTCTGTTGGTATTTTTGACTACTAGCGTGAATGCCCCCTTGTAGTGTCTGTTGATATTTTTGACTACTAGCGTGAATGCCCCCTTGTAGTTTCTGTTGGTATTTTCGACTACTAGCGTGAATGCCCCTTGTAGTGTCTGTTGATATTTTTGACTACCAGCGTGAATGCCCCTTGTAGTTTCTGTTGGTATTTTCGACTACTAGCGTGAATGCCCCTTGTAGTTTCTGTTGGTATTTTTGACTACTAGCGTGAATGCCCCCTTGTAGTGTCTGTTGATATTTTTGACTACTAGCGTGAATGCCCCCTTGTAGTTTCTGTTGGTATTTTCGACTACTAGCGTGAATACCCCTTGTAGTTTCTGTTGGTATTTTCGACTACTAGCGTGAATGCCCCCTTGTAGTGTCTGTTTTGTATTTTCGACTACTAGCATGAATGCCCCCTTGTAGTTTCTGTTGGTATTTTTGACTACTAGCGTGAATGCCCCCTTGTAGTTTCTGTTAGTATTTTTGATTACTAGCGTGAATGCCCCCTTGTAGTTTCTGTTGGTATTTTTGACTACTAGCGTGAATGCCCCCTTGTAGTTTCTGTTGGTATTTTTGACTACTAGCGTGAATGTCCCCTTGTAGTTTCTGTTGGCATTTTTGACTACTAGCGTGAATGCCCCCTTGTAGTTTCTGTTAGTATTTTTGACTACTAGCGTGAATGCCCCCCTTGTAGTTTCTGTTGGTATTTTTGACTACTAGCGTGAATGCCCCCTTGTAGTTTCTGTTGGTATTTTTGAATACTAGCGTGAATGCCCCCTTGTAGTGTCTGTTGGTATTTTCGACTACTAGCGTGAATGCCCCCTTGTAGTTTCTGTTGGTATTTTCGACTACTAGCGTGAATGCCCCATTGTGGTGTCTGTTGGTATTTTTGACTACTAGCGTGAATGCCCCCTTGTAGTGTCTGTTGATATTTTCGACTACTAGCGTGAATGCCCCCTTGTAGTTTCTGTTGGTATTTTCGACTACTAGCATGAATGCCCCCTTGTAGTGTCTGTTGGTATTTTTGACTACTAGCGTGAATGCCCCCTTGTAGTTTCTGTTGATATTTTCGACTACTAGCGTGAATGTCCCCTTGTAGTTTCTGTTGGTATTTTTGACTACTAGCGTGAATGCCCCTTGTAGTTTCTGTTGGTATTTTTGACTACTAGCGTGAATGCCCCTTGTAGTTTCTGTTAGTATTTTTGACTACTAGCGTGAATGCCCCCTTGTAGTTTCTGTTGGTATTTTTGACTACTAGCGTGAATGCCCCCTTGTAGTTTCTGTTGGTATTTTTGACTACTAGCGTGAATGCCCCCTTGTAGTGTCTGTTGGTATTTTCGACTACTAGCGTGAATGCCCCCTTGTAGTTTCTGTTGGTATTTTTGACTACTAGCGTGAATGCCCCCTTGTAGTTTCTGTTGGTATTTTTGACTACTAGCATGAATGCCCCCTTGTAGTGTCTGTTGGTATTTTCGACTACTAGCGTGAATGCCCCCTTGTAGTTTCTGTTGGTATTTTCGACTACTAGCGTGAATGCCCCATTGTAGTGTCTGTTGGTATTTTTGACTAATAGCGTGAATGCCCCCTTGTAGTGTCTGTTGATATTTTTGACTACTAGCGTGAATGCCCCCTTGTAGTTTCTGTTGGTATTTTCGACTACTAGCGTGAATGCCCCCTTGTAGTGTCTGTTGATATTTTGACTACCAACGTGAATGCCCCTTGTAGTTTCTGTTGGTATTTTCGACTACTAGCGTGAATGCCCCCTTGTAGTTTCTGTTGGTATTTTTGACTACTAGCGTGAATGCCCCCTTGTAGTGTCTGTTGATATTTTTTACTACTAGCGTGAATGCCCCCTTGTAGTTTCTGTTGGTATTTTCGACTACTAGCGTAAATGCCCCCTTGTAGTTTCTGTTGGTATTTTCGACTACTAGCGTGAATGCCCCCTTGTAGTTTCTGTTGGTATTTTCGACTACTAGCGTGAATGCCCCATTGTAGTGTCTGTTGGTATTTGTGACTACTAGCGTGAATGCCCCCTTGTAGTGTCTGTTGATATTTTTGACTACCAGCGTGAATGCCCCCTTGTAGTTTCTGTTGGTATTTTCGACTACTAGCGTGAATGCCCCCTTGTAGTGTCTGTTAGTATTTTTGACTACTAGCATGAATGCCCCCTTGTAGTGTCTGTTGGTATTTTCGACTACTAGCGTGAATGCCCCCTTGTAGTTTCTGTTGGTATTTTCGACTACTAGCGTGAATGCCCCATTGTGGTGTCTGTTGGTATTTTTGACTACTAGCGTGAATGCCCCCTTGTAGTGTCTGTTGATATTTTTGACTACTAGCGTGAATGCCCCCTTGTAGTTTCTGTTGGTATTTTCGACTACTAGCATGAATGCCCCCTTGTAGTGTCTGTTGGTATTTTTGACTACTAGCGTGAATGCCCCCTTGTAGTTTCTGTTGATATTTTCGACTACTAGCGTGAATGTCCCCTTGTAGTTTCTGTTGGTATTTTTGACTACTAGCGTGAATGTCCCCTTGTAGTTTCTGTTGGTATTTTTGACTACTAGCGTGAATGTCCCCTTGTATTTTTGACTACTAGCGTGAATGCCCCCTTGTAGTTTCTGTTAGTATTTTTGACTACTAGCGTGAATGCCCCCTTGTAGTGTCTGTTGGTATTTTCGACTACTAGCGTGAATGCCCCCTTGTAGTTTCTGTTGGTATTTTCGACTACTAGCGTGAATGCCCCATTGTGGTGTCTGTTGGTATTTTTGACTACTAGCGTGAATGCCCCCTTGTAGTGTCTGTTGATATTTTTGACTACTAGCGTGAATGCCCCCTTGTAGTTTCTGTTGGTATTTTCGACTACTAGCATGAATGCCCCCTTGTAGTGTCTGTTGGTATTTTTGACTACTAGCGTGAATGCCCCCTTGTAGTTTCTGTTGATATTTTCGACTACTAGCATGAATGCCCCCTTGTAGTGTCTGTTGGTATTTTTGACTACTAGCGTGAATGCCCCCTTGTAGTGTCTGTTGATATTTTTGACTACTAGCGTGAATGCCCCCTTGTAGTTTCTGTTGGTATTTTCGACTACTAGCGTGAATGCCCCCTTGTAGTGTCTGTTGATATTTTTGACTACCAACGTGAATGCCCCCTTGTAGTTTCTGTTGGTATTTTCGACTACTAGCGTGAATGCCCCCTTGTAGTTTCTGTTGGTATTTTTGACTACTAGCGTGAATGCCCCCTTGTAGTGTCTGTTGATATTTTTGACTACTAGCGTGAATGCCCCCTTGTAGTTTCTGTTGGTATTTTCGACTACTAGCGTGAATGCCCCCTTGTAGTGTCTGTTGATATTTTTGACTACCAACGTGAATGCCCCCTTGTAGTTTCTGTTGGTATTTTGACTACTAGCGTGAATGCCCCCTTGTAGTTTCTGTTGGTATTTTTGACTACTAGCGTGAATGCCCCCTTGTAGTGTCTGTTGATATTTTTGACTACTAGCGTGAAAGCCCCCTTGTAGTTTCTGTTGGTATTTTCGACTACTAGCATGAATGCCCCCTTGTAGTTTCTGTTGGTATTTTCGACTACTAGCGTGAATGCCCCATTGTAGTGTCTGTTGGTATTTGTGACTACTAGCGTGAATGCCCCCTTGTAGTGTCTGTTGATATGTTTTACTACTAGCGTGAATGCCCCCTTGTAGTTTCTGTTGGTATTTTCGACTACTAGCGTGAATGCCCCCTTGTAGTGTCTGTTGATATTTTTGACTACTAGCGTGAATGCCCCCTTGTAGTGTTTGTTGGTATTTTCGACTACTAGCATGAATGCCCCCTTGTAGTTTCTGTTGGTATTTTTGACTACTAGCGTGAATGCCCCCTTGTAGTGTTTGTTGGTATTTTGACTACTAGCGTGAATGCCCCCTTGTAGTTTCTGTTGGTATTTTTAGCGTGAATGCCCCATTGTAGTGTCTGTTGGTATTTTGACTACTAGCGTGAATGCCCCCTTGTAGTTTCTGTTGGTATTTTTGACTACTAGCGTGAATGCCCCCTTGTAGTGTTTGTTGGTATTTTCGACTACTAGCGTGAATGCCCCCTTGCAGTTTCTGTTGGTATTTTCGACTACTAGCGTGAATGCCCCCTTGTAGTTTCTGTTGGTATTTTCGACTACTAGCGTGATTGCCCCCTTGTAGTGTCTGTTGGTATTTTGACTACTAGCGTGAATGCCCCCTTGTAGTTTCTGTTGGTATTTTTGACTACTAGCGTGAATGCCCCCTTGTAGTGTTTGTTGGTATTTTCGACTACTAGCGTGAATGCCCCCTTGTAGTTTCTGTTGGTATTTTCGACTACTAGCGTGAATGCCCCATTGTAGTGTCTGTTGGTATTTTTGACTACTAGCGTGAATGCCCCCTTGTAGTGTCTGTTGATATTTTTGACTACTAGCGTGAATGCCCCCTTGTAGTTTCTGTTGGTATTTTCGACTACTAGCGTGAATGCCCCCTTGTAGTGTCTGTTGATATTTTTGACTACCAGCGTGAATGCCCCCTTGTAGTTTCTGTTGGTATTTTCGACTACTAGCGTGAATGCCCCCTTGTAGTTTCTGTTGGTATTTTTGACTACTAGCGTGAATGCCCCCTTGTAGTGTCTGTTGATATTTTTGACTACTAGCGTGAATGCCCCCTTGTAGTTTCTGTTGGTATTTTCGACTACTAGCGTGAATAACCCCTTGTAGTTTCTGTTGGTATTTTCGACTACTAGCGTGAATGCCCCTTGTAGTGTCTGTTTTGTATTTTCGACTACTAGCATGAATGCCCCCTTGTAGTTTCTGTTGGTATTTTCGACTACTAGCGTGAATGCCCCCTTGTAGTTTCTGTTAGTATTTTTGACTACTAGCGTGAATGCCCCCTTGTAGTTTCTGTTGGTATTTTTGACTACTAGCGTGAATGCCCCCTTGTAGTTTCTGTTGGTATTTTTGACTACTAGCGTGAATGTCCCCTTGTAGTTTCTGTTGGTATTTTTGACTACTAGCGTGAATGCCCCCTTGTAGTTTCTGTTAGTATTTTTGACTACTAGCGTGAATGCCCCCCTTGTAGTTTCTGTTGGTATTTTTGACTACTAGCGTGAATGCCCCCTTGTAGTTTCTGTTGGTATTTTTGAATACTAGCGTGAATGCCCCCTTGTAGTGTCTGTTGGTATTTTCGACTACTAGCGTGAATGCCCCCTTGTAGTTTCTGTTGGTATTTTCGACTACTAGCGTGAATGCCCCATTGTGGTGTCTGTTGGTATTTTTGACTACTAGCGTGAATGCCCCCTTGTAGTGTCTGTTGATATTTTCGACTACTAGCGTGAATGCCCCCTTGTAGTTTCTGTTGGTATTTTCGACTACTAGCATGAATGCCCCCTTGTAGTGTCTGTTGGTATTTTTGACTACTAGCGTGAATGCCCCCTTGTAGTTTCTGTTGATATTTTCGACTACTAGCGTGAATGTCCCCTTGTAGTTTCTGTTGGTATTTTTGACTACTAGCGTGAATGTCCCCTTGTAGTTTCTGTTGGTATTTTTGACTACTAGCGTGAATGCCCCCTTGTAGTTTCTGTTAGTATTTTTGACTACTAGCGTGAATGCCCCCTTGTAGTTTCTGTTGGTATTTTTGACTACTAGCGTGAATGCCCCCTTGTAGTTTCTGTTGGTATTTTTGACTACTAGCGTGAATGCCCCCTTGTAGTGTCTGTTGGTATTTTGACTACTAGCGTGAATGCCCCTTGTAGTTTCTGTTGGTATTTTTGACTACTAGCGTGAATGCCCCTTTGTAGTTTCTGTTGGTATTTTTGACTACTAGCATGAATCTGTAGTGTCTGTTGGTATTTTCGACTACTAGCGTGAATGCCCCTTGTAGTTTCTGTTGGTATTTTGACTACTAGCGTGAATGCCCCATTGTGGTGTCTGTTGGTATTTTTGACTACTAGCGTGAATGCCCCCTTGTAGTGTCTGTTGATATTTTTGACTACTAGCGTGAATGCCCCCTTGTAGTTTCTGTTGGTATTTTCGACTACTAGCATGAATGCCCCCTTGTAGTGTCTGTTGGTATTTTTGACTACTAGCGTGAATGCCCCCTTGTAGTTTCTGTTGATATTTTCGACTACTAGCGTGAATGTCCCCTTGTAGTTTCTGTTGGTATTTTTGACTACTAGCGTGAATGTCCCCTTGTAGTTTCTGTTGGTATTTTTGACTACTAGCGTGAATGCCCCCTTGTAGTTTCTGTTAGTATTTTTGACTACTAGCGTGAATGCCCCCTTGTAGTTTCTGTTGGTATTTTTGACTACTAGCGTGAATGCCCCCTTGTAGTTTCTGTTGGTATTTTTGACTACTAGCGTGAATGCCCCCTTGTAGTGTCTGTTGGTATTTTGACTACTAGCGTGAATGCCCCCTTGTAGTTTCTGTTGGTATTTTTTTTGCGTGAATGCCCCCTTTGTAGTTTCTGTTGGTATTTTTGACTACTAGCATGAATGCCCCCTTGTAGTGTCTGTTGGTATTTTCGACTACTAGCGTGAATGCCCCCTTGTAGTTTCTGTTGGTATTTTCGACTACTAGCGTGAATGCCCCATTGTAGTGTCTGTTGGTATTTTTGACTAATAGCGTGAATGCCCCCTTGTAGTGTCTGTTGATATTTTTGACTACTAGCGTGAATGCCCCCTTGTAGTTTCTGTTGGTATTTTCGACTACTAGCGTGAATGCCCCCTTGTAGTGTCTGTTGATATTTTTGACTACCAACGTGAATGCCCCCTTGTAGTTTCTGTTGGTATTTTCGACTACTAGCGTGAATGCCCCCTTGTAGTTTCTGTTGGTATTTTTGACTACTAGCGTGAATGCCCCCTTGTAGTGTCTGTTGATATTTTTTACTACTAGCGTGAATGCCCCCTTGTAGTTTCTGTTGGTATTTTCGACTACTAGCGTAAATGCCCCCTTGTAGTTTCTGTTGGTATTTTCGACTACTAGCGTGAATGCCCCCTTGTAGTTTCTGTTGGTATTTTCGACTACTAGCGTGAATGCCCCATTGTAGTGTCTGTTGGTATTTGTGACTACTAGCGTGAATGCCCCCTTGTAGTGTCTGTTGATATTTTTGACTACCAGCGTGAATGCCCCTTGTAGTTTCTGTTGGTATTTTCGACTACTAGCGTGAATGCCCCCTTGTAGTGTCTGTTAGTATTTTTGACTACTAGCATGAATGCCCCTTGTAGTGTCTGTTGGTATTTTCGACTACTAGCGTGAATGCCCCCTTGTAGTTTCTGTTGGTATTTTCGACTACTAGCGTGAATGCCCCATTGTGGTGTCTGTTGGTATTTTTGACTACTAGCGTGAATGCCCCCTTGTAGTGTCTGTTGATATTTTTGACTACTAGCGTGAATGCCCCTTGTAGTTTCTGTTGGTATTTTCGACTACTAGCATGAATGCCCCTTGTAGTGTCTGTTGGTATTTTTGACTACTAGCGTGAATGCCCCCTTGTAGTTTCTGTTGATATTTTCGACTACTAGCGTGAATGTCCCCTTGTAGTTTCTGTTGGTATTTTTGACTACTAGCGTGAATGTCCCCTTGTAGTTTCTGTTGGTATTTTTGACTACTAGCGTGAATGTCCCCTTGTATTTTTGACTACTAGCGTGAATGCCCCTTGTAGTTTCTGTTAGTATTTTTGACTACTAGCGTGAATGCCCCCTTGTAGTGTCTGTTGGTATTTTCGACTACTAGCGTGAATGCCCCCTTGTAGTTTCTGTTGGTATTTTCGACTACTAGCGTGAATGCCCCATTGTGGTGTCTGTTGGTATTTTTGACTACTAGCGTGAATGCCCCCTTGTAGTGTCTGTTGATATTTTTGACTACTAGCGTGAATGCCCCCTTGTAGTTTCTGTTGGTATTTTCGACTACTAGCATGAATGCCCCCTTGTAGTGTCTGTTGGTATTTTTGACTACTAGCGTGAATGCCCCCTTGTAGTTTCTGTTGATATTTTCGACTACTAGCATGAATGCCCCCTTGTAGTGTCTGTTGGTATTTTTGACTACTAGCGTGAATGCCCCCTTGTAGTGTCTGTTGATATTTTTGACTACTAGCGTGAATGCCCCTTGTAGTTTCTGTTGGTATTTTCGACTACTAGCGTGAATGCCCCTTGTAGTGTCTGTTGATATTTTTGACTACCAACGTGAATGCCCCCTTGTAGTTTCTGTTGGTATTTTCGACTACTAGCGTGAATGCCCCCTTGTAGTTTCTGTTGGTATTTTTGACTACTAGCGTGAATGCCCCCTTGTAGTGTCTGTTGATATTTTTGACTACTAGCGTGAATGCCCCCTTGTAGTTTCTGTTGGTATTTTCGACTACTAGCGTGAATGCCCCCTTGTAGTGTCTGTTGGTATTTTGACTACTAGCGTGAATGCCCCCTTGTAGTTTCTGTTGGTATTTTTGACTACTAGCGTGAATGCCCCCTTGTAGTTTCTGTTGGTATTTTCGACTACTAGCGTGAATGCCCCCTTGTAGTGTCTGTTGATATTTTTGACTACTAGCGTGAAAGCCCCCTTGTAGTTTCTGTTGGTATTTTCGACTACTAGCATGAATGCCCCCTTGTAGTTTCTGTTGGTATTTTCGACTACTAGCGTGAATGCCCCCTTGTAGTTTCTGTTGGTATTTTTGACTACTAGCGTGAATGCCCCCTTGTAGTGTTTGTTGGTATTTTCGACTACTAGCGTGAATGCCCCCTTGTAGTTTCTGTTGGTATTTTCGACTACTAGCGTGAATGCCCCATTGTAGTGTCTGTTGGTATTTTTGACTACTAGCGTGAATGCCCCCTTGTAGTGTCTGTTGATATTTTTGACTACTAGCGTGAATGCCCCCTTGTAGTTTCTGTTGGTATTTTCGACTACTAGCGTGAATGCCCCCTTGTAGTGTCTGTTGATATTTTTGACTACCAGCGTGAATGCCCCCTTGTAGTTTCTGTTGGTATTTTCGACTACTAGCGTGAATGCCCCTTGTAGTTTCTGTTGGTATTTTTGACTACTAGCGTGAATGCCCCCTTGTAGTGTCTGTTGATATTTTTGACTACTAGCGTGAATGCCCCCTTGTAGTTTCTGTTGGTATTTTCGACTACTAGCGTGAATAACCCCTTGTAGTTTCTGTTGGTATTTTCGACTACTAGCGTGAATGCCCCCTTGTAGTGTCTGTTTTGTATTTTCGACTACTAGCATGAATGCCCCCTTGTAGTTTCTGTTGGTATTTTCGACTACTAGCGTGAATGCCCCCTTGTAGTTTCTGTTAGTATTTTTGACTACTAGCGTGAATGCCCCCTTGTAGTTTCTGTTGGTATTTTTGACTACTAGCGTGAATGCCCCCTTGTAGTTTCTGTTGGTATTTTTGACTACTAGCGTGAATGTCCCCTTGTAGTTTCTGTTGGTATTTTTGACTACTAGCGTGAATGCCCCCTTGTAGTTTCTGTTAGTATTTTTGACTACTAGCGTGAATGCCCCCTTGTAGTTTCTGTTGGTATTTTTGACTACTAGCGTGAATGCCCCCTTGTAGTTTCTGTTGGTATTTTTGAATACTAGCGTGAATGCCCCCTTGTAGTGTCTGTTGGTATTTTCGACTACTAGCGTGAATGCCCCCTTGTAGTTTCTGTTGGTATTTTCGACTACTAGCGTGAATGCCCCATTGTGGTGTCTGTTGGTATTTTTGACTACTAGCGTGAATGCCCCCTTGTAGTGTCTGTTGATATTTTCGACTACTAGCGTGAATGCCCCCTTGTAGTTTCTGTTGGTATTTTCGACTACTAGCGTGAATGCCCCCTTGTAGTGTCTGTTGGTATTTTTGACTACTAGCGTGAATGCCCCCTTGTAGTTTCTGTTGATATTTTCGACTACTAGCGTGAATGTCCCCTTGTAGTTTCTGTTGGTATTTTTGACTACTAGCGTGAATGTCCCCTTGTAGTTTCTGTTGGTATTTTTGACTACTAGCGTGAATGCCCCCTTGTAGTTTCTGTTAGTATTTTTGACTACTAGCGTGAATGCCCCCTTGTAGTTTCTGTTGGTATTTTTGACTACTAGCGTGAATGCCCCCTTGTAGTTTCTGTTGGTATTTTTGACTACTAGCGTGAATGCCCCCTTGTAGTGTCTGTTGGTATTTTCGACTACTAGCGTGAATGCCCCCTTGTAGTTTCTGTTGGTATTTTTGACTACTAGCGTGAATGCCCCCTTGTAGTTTCTGTTGGTATTTTTGACTACTAGCATGAATGCCCCCTTGTAGTGTCTGTTGGTATTTTCGACTACTAGCGTGAATGCCCCCTTGTAGTTTCTGTTGGTATTTTCGACTACTAGCGTGAATGCCCCATTGTAGTGTCTGTTGGTATTTTTGACTACTAGCGTGAATGCCCCCTTGTAGTGTCTGTTGATATTTTTGACTACTAGCGTGAATGCCCCCTGTAGTTTCTGTTGGTATTTTCTGACTACTAGCGTGAATGCCCCCTTGTAGTGTCTGTTGATATTTTTGACTACCAACGTGAATGCCCCTTGTAGTTTCTGTTGGTATTTTCGACTACTAGCGTGAATGCCCCCTTGTAGTTTCTGTTGGTATTTTTGACTACCAGCGTGAATGCCCCCTTGTAGTGTCTGTTGATATTTTTGACTACTAGCGTGAATGCCCCCTTGTAGTTTCTGTTGGTATTTTCGACTACTAGCGTAAATGCCCCCTTGTAGTTTCTGTTGGTATTTTCGACTACTAGCGTGAATGCCCCCTTGTAGTTTCTGTTGCTATTTTCGACTACTAGCGTGAATGCCCCATTGTAGTGTCTGTTGGTATTTGTGACTACTAGCGTGAATGCCCCCTTGTAGTGTCTGTTGATATTTTTGACTACCAGCGTGAATGCCCCCTTGTAGTTTCTGTTGGTATTTTCGACTACCAGCGTGAATGCCCCCTTGTAGTGTCTGTTGATATTTTTGACTACTAGCGTGAATGCCCCCTTGTAGTTTCTGTTGGTATTTTCGACTACTAGCGTGAATGCCCCCTTGTAGTTTCTGTTGGTATTTTCGACTACTAGCGTGAATGCCCCCTTGTAGTGTCTGTTGGTATTTTCAACTACTAGCGTGAATGCCCCCTTGTAGTTTCTGTTGGTATTTTCGACTACTAGCGTGAATGCCCCCTTGTAGTGTCTGTTGGTATTTTTGACTACTAGCGTTAATGCCCCCTTGTAGTTTCTGTTGATATTTTCGACTACTTGCGTGAATGTCCCCTTGTAGTTTCTGTTGGTATTTTTGACTACTAGCGTGAATGTCCCCTTGTAGTTTCTGTTGGTATTTTTGACTACTAGCGTGAATGTCCCCTTGTAGTTTCTGTTGGTATTTTTGACTACTAGCGTGAATGCCCCCTTGTAGTTTCTGTTAGTATTTTTGACTACTAGCGTGAATGCCCCCTTGTAGTGTCTGTTGGTATTTTCGACTACTAGCGTGAATGCCCCCTTGTAGTTTCTGTTGGTATTTTCGACTACTAGCGTGAATGCCCCATTGTGGTGTCTGTTGGTATTTTTGACTACTAGCGTGAATGCCCCCTTGTAGTGTCTGTTGATATTTTTGACTACTAGCGTGAATGCCCCCTTGTAGTTTCTGTTGGTATTTTCGACTACTAGCATGAATGCCCCCTTGTAGTGTCTGTTGGTATTTTTGACTACTAGCGTGAATGCCCCCTTGTAGTTTCTGTTGATATTTTCGACTACTAGCGTGAATGTCCCCTTGTAGTTTCTGTTGGTATTTTTGACTACTAGCGTGAATGTCCCCTTGTAGTTTCTGTTGGTATTTTTGACTACTAGCGTGAATGCCCCCTTGTAGTTTCTGTTAGTATTTTTGACTACTAGCGTGAATGCCCCCTTGTAGTTTCTGTTGGTATTTTTGACTACTAGCGTGAATGCCCACTTGTAGTTTCTGTTGGTATTTTTGACTACTAGCGTGAATGCCCCCTTGTAGTGTCTGTTGGTATTTTCGACTACTAGCGTGAATGCCCCCTTGTAGTTTCTGTTGGTATTTTCGACTACTAGCGTGAATGCCCCATTGTAGTGTCTGTTGGTATTTTCGACTACTAGCGTGAATGCCCCCTTGTAGTTTCTGTTGGTATTTTCGACTACTAGCGTGAATGCCCCATTGTAGTGTCTGTTGGTATTTTTGACTACTAGCGTGAATGCCCCCTTGTAGTGTCTGTTGATATTTTTGACTACTAGCGTGAATGCCCCCTTGTAGTTTCTGTTGATATTTTTGACTACGAGCGTGAATGCCCCCTTGTAGTGTCTGTTGATATTTTTGACTACTAGCGTGAATGTCCCCTTGTAGTTTCTGTTGGTATTTTTGACTACTAGCGTGAATGTCCCCTTGTAGTTTCTGTTGGTATTTTTGACTACTAGCGTGAATGCCCCATTGTGGTGTCTGTTGGTATTTTTGACTACTAGCGTGAATGCCCCCTTGTAGTGTCTGTTGATATTTTTGACTACTAGCGTGAATGCCCCCTTGTAGTTTCTGTTGGTATTTTCGACTACTAGCATGAATGCCCCCTTGTAGTGTCTGTTGGTATTTTTGACTACTAGCGTGAATGCCCCCTTGTAGTTTCTGTTGATATTTTCGACTACTAGCGTGAATGTCCCCTTGTAGTTTCTGTTGGTATTTTTGACTACTAGCGTGAATGTCCCCTTGTAGTTTCTGTTGGTATTTTTGACTACTAGCGTGAATGCCCCCTTGTAGTTTCTGTTAGTATTTTTGACTACTAGCGTGAATGCCCCCTTGTAGTTTCTGTTGGTATTTTTGACTACTAGCGTGAATGCCCCCTTGTAGTTTCTGTTGATATTTTTGACT
Organism: Oncorhynchus keta; assembly: GCF_023373465.1. Lineage (NCBI taxonomy): Eukaryota > Metazoa > Chordata > Actinopteri > Salmoniformes > Salmonidae > Oncorhynchus > Oncorhynchus keta. Next base: position 22,452,146 of record NC_068421.1, read on the forward strand.
ACGAGCGTGAATGCCCCCTTGTAGTGTCTGTTGATATTTTTGACTACTAGCGTGAATGCCCCATTGTAGTGTCTGTTGATATTTTTGACTACTAGCGTGAATGCCCCCTTGTAGTGTCTGTTGGTATTTTTGACTACTAGCGTGAATGCCCCCTTGTAGTGTCTGTTGATATTTTTGACTACTAGCGTGAATGCCCCCTTGTAGTTTCTGTTGGTATTTTTGACTACGAGCGTGAATGCCCCATTGTAGTGTCTGTTGGTATTTTTGACTACTAGCGTGAATGCCCCCTTGTAGTGTCTGTTGATATTTTTGACTACTAGCGTGAATGCCCCCTTGTAGTTTCTGTTGGTATTTTTGACTACTAGCGTGAATGCCCCATTGTAGTGTCTGTTGGTATTTTTGACTACTAGCGTGAATGCCCCCTTGTAGTGTCTGTTGGTATTTTTGACTACTAGCATGAATGCCCCCTTGTAGTTTCTGTTAGTATTTTTGACTACTAGCGTGAATGCCCCCTTGTAGTGTCTGTTGGTATTTTCGACTACTAGCGTGAATGCCCCCTTGTAGTTTCTGTTGGTATTTTCGACTACTAGCGTGAATGCCCCATTGTGGTGTCTGTTGGTATTTTTGACTACTAGCGTGAATGCCCCCTTGTAGTGTCTGTTGATATTTTTGACTACTAGCGTGAATGCCCCCTTGTAGTTTCTGTTGGTATTTTCGACTACTAGCATGAATGCCCCTTGTAGTGTCTGTTGGTATTTTTGACTACTAGCGTGAATGCCCCCTTGTAGTTTCTGTTGATATTTTCGACTACTAGCGTGAATGTCCCCTTGTAGTTTCTGTTGGTATTTTTGACTACTAGCGTGAATGTCCCCTTGTAGTTTCTGTTGGTATTTTTGACTACTAGCGTGAATGCCCCCTTGTAGTTTCTGTTAGTATTTTTGACTACTAGCGTGAATGCCCCCTTGTAGTTTCTGTTGGTATTTTTGACTACTAGCGTGAATGCCCCCTTGTAGTTTCTGTTGGTATTTTTGACTACTAGCGTGAATGCCCCCTTGTAGTGTCTGTTGGTATTTTCGACTACTAGCGTGAATGCCCCCTTGTAGTTTCTGTTGGTATTTTCGACTACTAGCGTGAATGCCCCATTGTAGTGTCTGTTGGTATTTTTGACTACTAGCGTGAATGCCCCCTTGTAGTGTCTGTTGAAATTTTTGACTACTAGCGTGAATGCCCCCTTGTAGTTTCTGTTGATATTTTTGACTACGAGCGTGAATGCCCCCTTGTAGTGTCTGTTGATATTTTTGACTACTAGCGTGAATGCCCCCTTGTAGTTTCTGTTGGTATTTTTGACTACTAGCGTGAATGCCCCATTGTAGTGTCTGTTGATATTTTTGACTACTAGCGTGAATGCCCCCTTGTAGTGTCTGTTGGTATTTTTGACTACTAGCGTGAATGTCCCCTTGTAGTGTCTGTTGATATTTTTGACTACTAGCGTGAATGCCCCCTTGTAGTTTCTGTTGGTATTTTTGACTACGAGCGTGAATGCCCCATTGTAGTGTCTGTTGGTATTTTTGACTACTAGCGTGAATGCCCCCTTGTAGTGTCTGTTGGTATTTTTGACTACTAGCGTGAATGCCCCATTGTAGTGTCTGTTGGTATTTTTGACTACTAGCGTGAATGCCCCTTGTAGTGTCTGTTGGTATTTTTGACTACTAGCGTGAATGCCCCATTGTAGTGTCTGTTGGTATTTTTGACTACTAGCGTGAATGCCCCCTTGTAGTCTCTGTTGGTATTTTTGACTACTAGTGTGAATGCCCCCTTGTAGTCTCTGTTGGTATTTTTGACTACTAGTGTGAATGCCCCATTGTAGTGTCTGTTGGTATTTTTGACTACTAGCGTGAATGCCCCCTTGTAGTGTCTGTTGATATTTTTGACTACTAGCGTGAATGCCCCCTTGTAGTGTCTGTTGATATTTTTGACTACTAGCGTGAATGCCCCCTTGTAGTTTCTGTTGGTATTTTCGACTACTAGCGTGAATGCCCCCTTGTAGTGTCTGTTGATATTTTTGACTACCAGCGTGAATGCCCCCTTGTAGTTTCTGTTGGTATTTTCGACTACTAGCGTGAATGCCCCCTTGTAGTTTCTGTTGGTATTTTTGACTACTAGCGTGAATGCCCCCTTGTAGTGTCTGTTGATATTTTTGACTACTAGCGTGAATGCCCCCTTGTAGTTTCTGTTGGTATTTTCGACTACTAGCGTGAATGCCCCCTTGTAGTGTCTGTTGATATTTTTGACTACCAGCGTGAATGCCCCCTTGTAGTTTCTGTTGGTATTTTCGACTACTAGCGTGAATGCCCCCTTGTAGTTTCTGTTGGTATTTTTGACTACTAGCGTGAATGCCCCCTTGTAGTGTCTGTTGATATTTTTGACTACTAGCGTGAATGCCCCCTTGTAGTTTCTGTTGGTATTTTCGACTACTAGCGTGAATAACCCCTTGTAGTTTCTGTTGGTATTTTTGACTACTAGCGTGAATGCCCCCTTGTAGTGTCTGTTTTGTATTTTCGACTACTAGCATGAATGCCCCCTTGTAGTTTCTGTTGGTATTTTCGACTACTAGCGTGAATGCACCCTTGTAGTTTCTGTTAGTATTTTTGACTACTAGCGTGAATGCCCCCTTGTAGTTTCTGTTGGTATTTTTGACTACTAGCGTGAATGCCCCCTTGTAGTTTCTGTTGGTATTTTTGACTACTAGCGTGAATGTCCCCTTGTAGTTTCTGCTGGTATTTTTGACTACTAGCGTGAATGCCCCCTTGTAGTTTCTGTTAGTATTTTTGACTACTAGCGTGAATGCCCCCCTTGTAGTTTCTGTTGGTATTTTTGACTACTAGCGTGAATGCCCCCTTGTAGTTTCTGTTGGTATTTTTGAATACTAGCGTGAATGCCCCCTTGTAGTGTCTGTTGGTATTTTCGACTACTAGCGTGAATGCCCCCTTGTAGTTTCTGTTGGTATTTTCGACTACTAACGTGAATGCCCCATTGTGGTGTCTGTTGGTATTTTTGACTACTAGCGTGAATGCCCCCTTGTAGTGTCTGTTGATATTTTCGACTACTAGCGTGAATGCCCCCTTGTAGTTTCTGTTGGTATTTTCGACTACTAGCATGAATGCCCCCTTGTAGTGTCTGTTGGTATTTTTGACTACTAGCGTGAATGCCCCCTTGTAGTTTCTGTTGATATTTTCGACTACTAGCGTGAATGTCCCCTTGTAGTTTCTGTTGGTATTTTTGACTACTAGCGTGAATGTCCCCTTGTAGTTTCTGTTGGTATTTTTGACTACTAGCGTGAATGCCCCCTTGTAGTTTCTGTTAGTATTTTTGACTACTAGCGTGAATGCCCCTTTGTAGTTTCTGTTGGTATTTTTGACTACTAGCGTGAATGCCCCCTTGTAGTTTCTGTTGGTATTTTCGACTACTAGCGTGAATGCCCCATTGTGGTGTCTGTTGGTATTTTTGACTACTAGCGTGAATGCCCCCTTGTAGTGTCTGTTGATATTTTCGACTACTAGCGTGAATGCCCCCTTGTAGTTTCTGTTGGTATTTTCGACTACTAGCATGAATGCCCCCTTGTAGTGTCTGTTGGTATTTTTGACTACTAGCGTGAATGCCCCCTTGTAGTTTCTGTTGATATTTTCGACTACTAGCGTGAATGTCCCCTTGTAGTTTCTGTTGGTATTTTTGACTACTAGCGTGAATGCCCCATTGTAGTGTCTGTTGATATTTTTGACTACTAGCGTGAATGCCCCCTTGTAGTGTCTGTTGGTATTTTTGACTACTAGCGTGAATGCCCCCTTGTAGTGTCTGTTGATATTTTTGACTACTAGCGTGAATGCCCCCTTGTAGTTTCTGTTGGTATTTTTGACTACGAGCGTGAATGCCCCATTGTAGTGTCTGTTGGTATTTTTGACTACTAGCGTGAATGCCCCCTTGTAGTGTCTGTTGGTATTTTTGACTACTAGCGTGAATGCCCCATTGTAGTGTCTGTTGGTATTTTTGACTACTAGCGTGAATGCCCCCTTGTAGTGTCTGTTGGTATTTTTGACTACTAGCGTGAATGCCCCATTGTAGTGTCTGTTGGTATTTTTGACTACTAGCGTGAATGCCCCCTTGTAGTCTCTGTTGGTATTTTTGACTACTAGTGTGAATGCCCCCTTGTAGTCTCTGTTGGTATTTTTGACTACTAGTGTGAATGCCCCATTGTAGTGTCTGTTGGTATTTTTGACTACTAGCGTGAATGCCCCCTTGTAGTGTCTGTTGATATTTTTGACTACTAGCGTGAATGCCCCCTTGTAGTGTCTGTTGATATTTTTGACTACTAGCGTGAATGCCCCCTTGTAGTTTCTGTTGGTATTTTCGACTACTAGCGTGAATGCCCCCTTGTAGTGTCTGTTGATATTTTTGACTACCAGCGTGAATGCCCCCTTGTAGTTTCTGTTGGTATTTTCGACTACTAGCGTGAATGCCCCCTTGTAGTTTCTGTTGGTATTTTTGACTACTAGCGTGAATGCCCCCTTGTAGTGTCTGTTGATATTTTTGACTACTAGCGTGAATGCCCCCTTGTAGTTTCTGTTGGTATTTTCGACTACTAGCGTGAATGCCCCCTTGTAGTGTCTGTTGATATTTTTGACTACCAGCGTGAATGCCCCCTTGTAGTTTCTGTTGGTATTTTCGACTACTAGCGTGAATGCCCCTTGTAGTTTCTGTTGGTATTTTTGACTACTAGCGTGAATGCCCCCTTGTAGTGTCTGTTGATATTTTTGACTACTAGCGTGAATGCCCCCTTGTAGTTTCTGTTGGTATTTTCGACTACTAGCGTGAATAACCCCTTGTAGTTTCTGTTGGTATTTTTGACTACTAGCGTGAATGCCCCCTTGTAGTGTCTGTTTTGTATTTTCGACTACTAGCATGAATGCCCCCTTGTAGTTTCTGTTGGTATTTTCGACTACTAGCGTGAATGCACCCTTGTAGTTTCTGTTAGTATTTTTGACTACTAGCGTGAATGCCCCTTGTAGTTTCTGTTGGTATTTTTGACTACTAGCGTGAATGCCCCCTTGTAGTTTCTGTTGGTATTTTTGACTACTAGCGTGAATGTCCCCTTGTAGTTTCTGCTGGTATTTTTGACTACTAGCGTGAATGCCCCCTTGTAGTTTCTGTTAGTATTTTTGACTACTAGCGTGAATGCCCCCTTGTAGTTTCTGTTGGTATTTTTGACTACTAGCGTGAATGCCCCCTTGTAGTTTCTGTTGGTATTTTTGAATACTAGCGTGAATGCCCCTTGTAGTGTCTGTTGGTATTTTCGACTACTAGCGTGAATGCCCCCTTGTAGTTTCTGTTGGTATTTTCGACTACTAACGTGAATGCCCCATTGTGGTGTCTGTTGGTATTTTTGACTACTAGCGTGAATGCCCCCTTGTAGTGTCTGTTGATATTTTCGACTACTAGCGTGAATGCCCCCTTGTAGTTTCTGTTGGTATTTTCGACTACTAGCATGAATGCCCCCTTGTAGTGTCTGTTGGTATTTTTGACTACTAGCGTGAATGCCCCCTTGTAGTTTCTGTTGATATTTTCGACTACTAGCGTGAATGTCCCCTTGTAGTTTCTGTTGGTATTTTTGACTACTAGCGTGAATGTCCCCTTGTAGTTTCTGTTGGTATTTTTGACTACTAGCGTGAATGCCCCCTTGTAGTTTCTGTTAGTATTTTTGACTACTAGCGTGAATGCCCCTTTGTAGTTTCTGTTGGTATTTTTGACTACTAGCGTGAATGCCCCCTTGTAGTTTCTGTTGGTATTTTCGACTACTAGCGTGAATGCCCCATTGTGGTGTCTGTTGGTATTTTTGACTACTAGCGTGAATGCCCCCTTGTAGTGTCTGTTGATATTTTCGACTACTAGCGTGAATGCCCCCTTGTAGTTTCTGTTGGTATTTTCGACTACTAGCATGAATGCCCCCTTGTAGTGTCTGTTGGTATTTTTGACTACTAGCGTGAATGCCCCCTTGTAGTTTCTGTTGATATTTTCGACTACTAGCGTGAATGTCCCCTTGTAGTTTCTGTTGGTATTTTTGACTACTAGCGTGAATGTCCCCTTGTAGTTTCTGTTGGTATTTTTGACTACTAGCGTGAATGCCCCCTTGTAGTTTCTGTTAGTATTTTTGACTACTAGCGTGAATGCCCCTTTGTAGTTTCTGTTGGTATTTTTGACTACTAGCGTGAATGCCCCCTTGTAGTTTCTGTTGGTATTTTTGACTACTAGCGTGAATGCCCCCTTGTAGTGTCTGTTGGTATTTTCGACTACTAGCGTGAATGCCCCTTGTAGTTTCTGTTGGTATTTTTGACTACTAGCGTGAATGCCCCCTTGTAGTTTCTGTTGGTATTTTTGACTACTAGCATGAATGCCCCCTTGTAGTGTCTGTTGGTATTTTCGACTACTAGCGTGAATGCCCCCTTGTAGTTTCTGTTGGTATTTTCGACTACTAGCGTGAATGCCCCATTGTAGTGTCTGTTGGTATTTTTGACTACTAGCGTGAATGCCCCCTTGTAGTGTCTGTTGATATTTTTGACTACTAGCGTGAATGCCCCCTGTAGTTTCTGTTGGTATTTTCGACTACTAGCGTGAATGCCCCCTTGTAGTGTCTGTTGATATTTTTGACTACCAACGTGAATGCCCCCTTGTAGTTTCTGTTGGTATTTTGACTACTAGCGTGAATGCCCCTTGTAGTTTCTGTTGGTATTTTTGACTACCAGCGTGAATGCCCCCTTGTAGTGTCTGTTGATATTTTTGACTACTAGCGTGAATGCCCCCTTGTAGTTTCTGTTGGTATTTTCGACTACTAGCGTAAATGCCCCCTTGTAGTTTCTGTTGGTATTTTCGACTACTAGCGTGAATGCCCCCTTGTAGTTTCTGTTGCTATTTTCGACTACTAGCGTGAATGCCCCATTGTAGTGTCTGTTGGTATTTGTGACTACTAGCGTGAATGCCCCCTTGTAGTGTCTGTTGATATTTTTGACTACCAGCGTGAATGCCCCCTTGTAGTTTCTGTTGGTATTTTCGACTACTAGCGTGAATGCCCCCTTGTAGTGTCTGTTGATATTTTTGACTACTAGCGTGAATGCCCCCTTGTAGTTTCTCTTGGTATTTTTGACTACTAGCGTGAATGCCCCCTTGTAGTTTCTGTTGGTATTTTCGACTACTAGCGTGAATGCCCCCTTGTAGTTTCTGTTGGTATTTTCGACTACTAGCGTGAATGCCCCATTGTGGTGTCTGTTTGGTATTTTTGACTACTAGCGTGAATGCCCCCTTGTAGTTTCTGTTGGTATTTTCGACTACTAGCGTGAATGCCCCATTGTGGTGTCTGTTTGGTATTTTTGACTACTAGCGTGAATGCCCCCTTGTAGTGTCTGTTGATATTTTCGACTACTAGCGTGAATGCCCCCTTGTAGTTTCTGTTGGTATTTTCGACTACTAGCATGAATGCCCCCTTGTAGTGTCTGTTGGTATTTTTGACTACTAGCGTGAATGCCCCTTGTAGTTTCTGTTGATATTTTCGACTACTAGCGTGAATGTCCCCTTGTAGTTTCTGTTGGTATTTTTGACTACTAGCGTGAATGTCCCCTTGTAGTTTCTGTTGGTATTTTTGACTACTAGCGTGAATGCCCCCTTGTAGTTTCTGTTAGTATTTTTGACTACTAGCGTGAATGCCCCTTTGTAGTTTCTGTTGGTATTTTTGACTACTAGCGTGAATGCCCCCTTGTAGTTTCTGTTGGTATTTTCGACTACTAGCGTGAATGCCCCATTGTGGTGTCTGTTGGTATTTTTGACTACTAGCGTGAATGCCCCCTTGTAGTGTCTGTTGATATTTTCGACTACTAGCGTGAATGCCCCTTGTAGTTTCTGTTGGTATTTTCGACTACTAGCATGAATGCCCCCTTGTAGTGTCTGTTGGTATTTTTGACTACTAGCGTGAATGCCCCCTTGTAGTTTCTGTTGATATTTTCGACTACTAGCGTGAATGTCCCCTTGTAGTTTCTGTTGGTATTTTTGACTACTAGCGTGAATGTCCCCTTGTAGTTTCTGTTGGTATTTTTGACTACTAGCGTGAATGCCCCCTTGTAGTTTCTGTTAGTATTTTTGACTACTAGCGTGAATGCCCCTTTGTAGTTTCTGTTGGTATTTTTGACTACTAGCGTGAATGCCCCCTTGTAGTTTCTGTTGGTATTTTCGACTACTAGCGTGAATGCCCCATTGTGGTGTCTGTTGGTATTTTTGACTACTAGCGTGAATGCCCCCTTGTAGTGTCTGTTGATATTTTCGACTACTAGCGTGAATGCCCCCTTGTAGTTTCTGTTGGTATTTTCGACTACTAGCATGAATGCCCCCTTGTAGTGTCTGTTGGTATTTTTGACTACTAGCGTGAATGCCCCCTTGTAGTTTCTGTTGATATTTTGACTACTAGCGTGAATGTCCCCTTGTAGTTTCTGTTGGTATTTTTGACTACTAGCGTGAATGTCCCCTTGTAGTTTCTGTTGGTATTTTTGACTACTAGCGTGAATGCCCCCTTGTAGTTTCTGTTAGTATTTTTGACTACTAGCGTGAATGCCCCTTTGTAGTTTCTGTTGGTATTTTTGACTACTAGCGTGAATGCCCCCTTGTAGTTTCTGTTGGTATTTTTGACTACTAGCGTGAATGCCCCCTTGTAGTGTCTGTTGGTATTTTGACTACTAGCGTGAATGCCCCCTTGTAGTTTCTGTTGGTATTTTTGACTACTAGCGTGAATGCCCCTTGTAGTTTCTGTTGGTATTTTCGACTACTAGCGTAAATGCCCCCTTGTAGTTTCTGTTGGTATTTTCGACTACTAGCGTGAATGCCCCCTTGTAGTTTCTGTTGCTATTTTCGACTACTAGCGTGAATGCCCCATTGTAGTGTCTGTTGGTATTTGTGACTACTAGCGTGAATGCCCCCTTGTAGTGTCTGTTGATATTTTTGACTACCAGCGTGAATGCCCCCTTGTAGTTTCTGTTGGTATTTTCGACTACTAGCGTGAATGCCCCCTTGTAGTGTCTGTTGATATTTTTGACTACTAGCGTGAATGCCCCTTGTAGTTTCTGTTGGTATTTTTGACTACTAGCGTGAATGCCCCCTTGTAGTTTCTGTTGGTATTTTCGACTACTAGCGTGAATGCCCCCTTGTAGTGTCTGTTGGTATTTTCGACTACTAGCGTGAATGCCCCCTTGTAGTTTCTGTTGGTATTTTCGACTACTAGCGTGAATGCCCCTTGTAGTGTCTGTTGGTATTTTTGACTACTAGCGTTAATGCCCCCTTGTAGTTTCTGTTGATATTTTCGACTACTTGCGTGAATGTCCCCTTGTAGTTTCTGTTGGTATTTTCGACTACTAGCGTGAATGTCCCCTTGTAGTTTCTGTTGGTATTTTTGACTACTAGCGTGAATGTCCCCTTGTAGTTTCTGTTGGTATTTTTGACTACTAGCGTGAATGCCCCCTTGTAGTTTCTGTTAGTATTTTTGACTACTAGCGTGAATGCCCCCTTGTAGTGTCTGTTGGTATTTTCGACTACTAGCGTGAATGCCCCCTTGTAGTTTCTGTTGGTATTTTCGACTACTAGCGTGAATGCCCCATTGTGGTGTCTGTTTGGTATTTTTGACTACTAGCGTGAATGCCCCCTTGTAGTGTCTGTTGATATTTTTGACTACTAGCGTGAATGCCCCCTTGTAGTTTCTGTTGGTATTTTCGACTACTAGCATGAATGCCCCCTTGTAGTGTCTGTTGGTATTTTTGACTACTAGCGTGAATGCCCCCTTGTAGTTTCTGTTGATATTTTCGACTACTAGCGTGAATGTCCCCTTGTAGTTTCTGTTGGTATTTTTGACTACTAGCGTGAATGTCCCCTTGTAGTTTCTGTTGGTATTTTTGACTACTAGCGTGAATGCCCCCTTGTAGTTTCTGTTAGTATTTTTGACTACTAGCGTGAATGCCCCTTGTAGTTTCTGTTGGTATTTTTGACTACTAGCGTGAATGCCCCCTTGTAGTTTCTGTTGGTATTTTTGACTACTAGCGTGAATGCCCCCTTGTAGTGTCTGTTGGTATTTTCGACTACTAGCGTGAATGCCCCCTTGTAGTTTCTGTTGGTATTTTCGACTACTAGCGTGAATGCCCCATTGTAGTGTCTGTTGGTATTTTTGACTACTAGCGTGAATGCCCCTTGTAGTGTCTGTTGATATTTTTGACTACTAGCGTGAATGCCCCTTGTAGTTTCTGTTGATATTTTTGACTACGATCGTGAATGCCCCTTGTAGTGTCTGTTGATATTTTTGACTACTAGCGTGAATGCCCCCTTGTAGTTTCTGTTGGTATTTTTGACTACTAGCGTGAATGCCCCATTGTAGTGTCTGTTGATATTTTTGACTACTAGCGTGAATGCCCCCTTGTAGTGTCTGTTGGTATTTTTGACTACTAGCGTGAATGCCCCCTTGTAGTGTCTGTTGATATTTTTGACTACTAGCGTGAATGCCCCCTTGTAGTTTCTGTTGGTATTTTTGACTACGAGCGTGAATGCCCCATTGTAGTGTCTGTTGGTATTTTTGACTACTAGCGTGAATGCCCCCTTGTAGTGTCTGTTGATATTTTTGACTACTAGCGTGAATGCCCCCTTGTAGTTTCTGTTGCTATTTTCGACTACTAGCGTGAATGCCCCATTGTAGTGTCTGTTGGTATTTGTGACTACTAGCGTGAATGCCCCCTTGTAGTGTCTGTTGATATTTTTGACTACCAGCGTGAATGCCCCCTTGTAGTTTCTGTTGGTATTTTCGACTACTAGCATGAATGCCCCCTTGTAGTGTCTGTTGATATTTTTGACTACTAGCGTGAATGCCCCCTTGTAGTTTCTGTTGGTATTTTCGACTACTAGCGTGAATGCCCCCTTGTAGTTTCTGTTGGTATTTTCGACTACTAGCGTGAATGCCCCCTTGTAGTTTCTGTTGGTATTTTTGACTACTAGCGTGAATGTCCCCTTGTAGTTTCTGTTGGTATTTTTGACTACTAGCGTGAATGCCCCCTTGTAGTTTCTGTTAGTATTTTTGACTACTAGCGTGAATGCCCCTTTGTAGTTTCTGTTGGTATTTTTGACTACTAGCGTGAATGCCCCTTGTAGTTTCTGTTGGTATTTTCGACTACTAGCGTGAATGCCCCATTGTGGTGTCTGTTGGTATTTTTGACTACTAGCGTGAATGCCCCCTTGTAGTGTCTGTTGATATTTTCGACTACTAGCGTGAATGCCCCCTTGTAGTTTCTGTTGGTATTTTCGACTACTAGCATGAATGCCCCCTTGTAGTGTCTGTTGGTATTTTTGACTACTAGCGTGAATGCCCCCTTGTAGTTTCTGTTGATATTTTCGACTACTAGCGTGAATGTCCCCTTGTAGTTTCTGTTGCTATTTTTGACTACTAGCGTGAATGTCCCCTTGTAGTTTCTGTTGGTATTTTTGACTACTAGCGTGAATGCCCCCTTGTAGTTTCTGTTAGTATTTTTGACTACTAGCGTGAATGCCCCTTTGTAGTTTCTGTTGGTATTTTTGACTACTAGCGTGAATGCCCCCTTGTAGTTTCTGTTGGTATTTTTGACTACTAGCGTGAATGCCCCCTTGTAGTGTCTGTTGGTATTTTCGACTACTAGCGTGAATGCCCCCTTGTAGTTTCTGTTGGTATTTTTGACTACTAGCGTGAATGCCCCCTTGTAGTTTCTGTTGGTATTTTCGACTACTAGCGTAAATGCCCCCTTGTAGTTTCTGTTGGTATTTTCGACTACTAGCGTGAATGCCCCCTTGTAGTTTCTGTTGCTATTTTCGACTACTAGCGTGAATGCCCCATTGTAGTGTCTGTTGGTATTTGTGACTACTAGCGTGAATGCCCCCTTGTAGTGTCTGTTGATATTTTTGACTACCAGCGTGAATGCCCCCTTGTAGTTTCTGTTGGTATTTTCGACTACTAGCGTGAATGCCCCCTTGTAGTGTCTGTTGATATTTTTGACTACTAGCGTGAATGCCCCCTTGTAGTTTCTGTTGGTATTTTTGACTACTAGCGTGAATGCCCCCTTGTAGTTTCTGTTGGTATTTTCGACTACTAGCGTGAATGCCCCCTTGTAGTGTCTGTTGGTATTTTCGACTACTAGCGTGAATGCCCCCTTGTAGTTTCTGTTGGTATTTTCGACTACTAGCGTGAATGCCCCCTTGTAGTGTCTGTTGGTATTTTTGACTACTAGCGTTAATGCCCCCTTGTAGTTTCTGTTGATATTTTCGACTACTTGCGTGAATGTCCCCTTGTAGTTTCTGTTGGTATTTTCGACTACTAGCGTGAATGTCCCCTTGTAGTTTCTGTTGGTATTTTTGACTACTAGCGTGAATGTCCCCTTGTAGTTTCTGTTGGTATTTTTGACTACTAGCGTGAATGCCCCCTTGTAGTTTCTGTTAGTATTTTTGACTACTAGCGTGAATGCCCCCTTGTAGTGTCTGTTGGTATTTTCGACTACTAGCGTGAATGCCCCTTGTAGTTTCTGTTGGTATTTTCGACTACTAGCGTGAATGCCCCATTGTGGTGTCTGTTTGGTATTTTTGACTACTAGCGTGAATGCCCCCTTGTAGTGTCTGTTGATATTTTTGACTACTAGCGTGAATGCCCCCTTGTAGTTTCTGTTGGTATTTTCGACTACTAGCATGAATGCCCCCTTGTAGTGTCTGTTGGTATTTTTGACTACTAGCGTGAATGCCCCCTTGTAGTTTCTGTTGATATTTTCGACTACTAGCGTGAATGTCCCCTTGTAGTTTCTGTTGGTATTTTTGACTACTAGCGTGAATGTCCCCTTGTAGTTTCTGTTGGTATTTTTGACTACTAGCGTGAATGCCCCTTGTAGTTTCTGTTAGTATTTTTGACTACTAGCGTGAATGCCCCCTTGTAGTTTCTGTTGGTATTTTTGACTACTAGCGTGAATGCCCCTTGTAGTTTCTGTTGGTATTTTTGACTACTAGCGTGAATGCCCCCTTGTAGTGTCTGTTGGTATTTTCGACTACTAGCGTGAATGCCCCCTTGTAGTTTCTGTTGGTATTTTCGACTACTAGCGTGAATGCCCCATTGTAGTGTCTGTTGGTATTTTTGACTACTAGCGTGAATGCCCCCTTGTAGTGTCTGTTGATATTTTTGACTACTAGCGTGAATGCCCCCTTGTAGTTTCTGTTGATATTTTTGACTACGATCGTGAATGCCCCCTTGTAGTGTCTGTTGATATTTTTGACTACTAGCGTGAATGCCCCCTTGTAGTTTCTGTTGGTATTTTGACTACTAGCGTGAATGCCCCATTGTAGTGTCTGTTGATATTTTTGACTACTAGCGTGAATGCCCCCTTGTAGTGTCTGTTGGTATTTTTGACTACTAGCGTGAATGCCCCCTTGTAGTGTCTGTTGATATTTTGACTACTAGCGTGAATGCCCCCTTGTAGTTTCTGTTGGTATTTTTGACTACGAGCGTGAATGCCCCATTGTAGTGTCTGTTGGTATTTTTGACTACTAGCGTGAATGCCCCCTTGTAGTGTCTGTTGATATTTTTGACTACTAGCGTGAATGCCCCTTGTAGTTTCTGTTGCTATTTTCGACTACTAGCGTGAATGCCCCATTGTAGTGTCTGTTGGTATTTGTGACTACTAGCGTGAATGCCCCTTGTAGTGTCTGTTGATATTTTTGACTACCAGCGTGAATGCCCCCTTGTAGTTTCTGTTGGTATTTTCGACTACTAGCATGAATGCCCCCTTGTAGTGTCTGTTGATATTTTTGACTACTAGCGTGAATGCCCCCTTGTAGTTTCTGTTGGTATTTTCGACTACTAGCGTGAATGCCCCCTTGTAGTTTCTGTTGGTATTTTCGACTACTAGCGTGAATGCCCCCTTGTAGTGTCTGTTGGTATTTTCGACTACTAGCGTGAATGCCCCCTTGTAGTTTCTGTTGGTATTTTCGACTACTAGCGTGAATGCCCCCTTGTAGTGTCTGTTGGTATTTTTGACTACTAGCGTTAATGCCCCCTTGTAGTTTCTGTTGATATTTTCGACTACTTGCGTGAATGTCCCCTTGTAGTTTCTGTTGGTATTTTTGACTACTAGCGTGAATGTCCCCTTGTAGTTTCTGTTGGTATTTTTGACTACTAGCGTGAATGTCCCCTTGTAGTTTCTGTTGGTATTTTTGACTACTAGCGTGAATGCCCCCTTGTAGTTTCTGTTGATATTTTCGACTACTAGCGTGAATGTCCCCTTGTAGTTTCTGTTGGTATTTTTGACTACTAGCGTGAATGTCCCCTTGTAGTTTCTGTTGGTATTTTTGTTAGCGTGAATGCCCCCTGTAGTTTCTGTTAGTATTTTTGACTACTAGCGTGAATGCCCCCTTGTAGTTTCTGTTGGTATTTTTGACTACTAGCGTGAATGCCCCCTTGTAGTTTCTGTTGGTATTTTGACTACTAGCGTGAATGCCCCCTTGTAGTGTCTGTTGGTATTTTCGACTACTAGCGTGAATGCCCCCTTGTAGTTTCTGTTGGTATTTTCGACTACTAGCGTGAATGCCCCATTGTAGTGTCTGTTGGTATTTTTGACTACTAGCGTGAATGCCCCCTTGTAGTGTCTGTTGATATTTTTGACTACTAGCGTGAATGCCCCCTTGTAGTTTCTGTTGATAGTTGAATCTTGTAGTGTCTGTTGATATTTTTGACTACTAGCGTGAATGCCCCCTTGTAGTTTCTGTTGGTATTTTTGACTACTAGCGTGAATGCCCCATTGTAGTGTCTGTTGATATTTTTGACTACTAGCGTGAATGCCCCCTTGTAGTGTCTGTTGGTATTTTTGACTACTAGCGTGAATGCCCCCTTGTAGTGTCTGTTGATATTTTTGACTACTAGCGTGAATGCCCCCTTGTAGTTTCTGTTGGTATTTTTGACTACGAGCGTGAATGCCCCATTGTAGTGTCTGTTGGTATTTTTGACTACTAGCGTGAATGCCCCCTTGTAGTGTCTGTTGATATTTTTGACTACTAGCGTGAATGCCCCCTTGTAGTTTCTGTTGCTATTTTCGACTACTAGCGTGAATGCCCCATTGTAGTGTCTGTTGGTATTTGTGACTACTAGCGTGAATGCCCCTTGTAGTGTCTGTTGATATTTTTGACTACCAGCGTGAATGCCCCCTTGTAGTTTCTGTTGGTATTTTTGACTACTAGCATGAATTTCTAGTGTCTGTTGATATTTTTGACTACTAGCGTGAATGCCCCCTTGTAGTTTCTGTTGGTATTTTTGACTACTAGCGTGAATGCCCCTTGTAGTTTCTGTAGTGACTCGTGAATGTTTGTATGTCTGTTGGTATTTTCGACTACTAGCGTGAATGCCCCCTTGTAGTTTCTGTTGGTATTTTCGACTACTAGCGTGAATGCCCCCTTGTAGTGTCTGTTGGTATTTTTGACTAGCGTTAATGCCCCCTTGTAGAATGCCCTTGCGTGAATGTCCCCTTGTAGTTTCTGTTGGTATTTTTGACTACTAGCGTGAATGTCCCCTTGTAGTTTCTGTTGGTATTTTTGACTACTAGCGTGAATGTCCCCTTGTAGTTTCTGTTGGTATTTTTGACTACTAGCGTGAATGCCCCCTTGTAGTTTCTGTTAGTATTTTTGACTACTAGCGTGAATGCCCCCTTGTAGTGTCTGTTGGTATTTTCGACTACTAGCGTGAATGCCCCTTGTAGTTTCTGTTGGTATTTTCGACTACTAGCGTGAATGCCCCATTGTGGTGTCTGTTGGTATTTTTGACTACTAGCGTGAATGCCCCCTTGTAGTGTCTGTTGATATTTTTGACTACTAGCGTGAATGCCCCCTTGTAGTTTCTGTTGGTATTTTCGACTACTAGTGAATCTGTAGTGTCTGTTGGTATTTTTGACTACTAGCGTGAATGCCCCCTTGTAGTTTCTGTTGATATTTTTGACTACTAGCGTGAATGTCCCCTTGTAGTTTCTGTTGGTATTTTTGACTACTAGCGTGAATGTCCCCTTGTAGTTTCTGTTGGTATTTTTGACTACTAGCGTGAATGCCCCCTTGTAGTTTCTGTTAGTATTTTTGACTACTAGCGTGAATGCTTGTAGTTTCCCCTTGTAGTTTCTGTTGGTATTTTTGACTTAGCGTGAATGCCCCCTTGTAGTGTCTGTTGGTATTTTCGACTACTAGCGTGAATGCCCCCTTGTAGTTTCCCCTAGCGTGAATGCCCCATTGTAGTGTCTGTTGGTATTTTTGACTACTAGCGTGAATGCCCCCTTGTAGTGTCTGTTGATATTTTTGACTACTAGCGTGAATGCCCCCTTGTAGTTTCTGTTGATATTTTTGACTACGAGCGTGAATGTCCCCTTGTAGTGTCTGTTGATATTTTTGACTACTAGCGTGAATGCCCCCTTGTAGTTTCTGTTGGTATTTTTGACTACTAGCGTGAATGCCCCATTGTAGTGTCTGTTGATATTTTTGACTACTAGCGTGAATGCCCCCTTGTAGTGTCTGTTGGTATTTTTGACTACTAGCGTGAATGCCCCCTTGTAGTGTCTGTTGATATTTTTGACTACTAGCGTGAATGCCCCCTTGTAGTTTCTGTTGGTATTTTTGACTACGAGCGTGAATGCCCCATTGTAGTGTCTGTTGGTATTTTTGACTACTAGCGTGAATGCCCCTTGTAGTGTCTGTTGATATTTTTGACTACTAGCGTGAATGCCCCCTTGTAGTTTCTGTTGGTATTTTTTAGCGTGAATGCCCCATTGTAGTGTCTGTTGAATTTGACCCTAGCGTGAATGCCCCCTAGTAGTGTCTGTTGGTATTTTTGACTACTAGCGTGAATGCCCCCTTGTAGTTTCTGTTGGTATTTTGACTACTAGCGTGAATGCCCCATTGTGGTGTCTGTTGGTATTTTTGACTACTAGCGTGAATGCCCCCTTGTAGTGTGTCTGTTGATATTTTTGACTACTAGCGTGAATGCCCCCTTGTAGTTTCTGTTGGTATTTTCGACTACTAGCATGAATGCCCCTTTAGTGTCTGTTGGTATTTTTGACTACTAGCGTGAATGCCCCCTTATAGTTTCTGTTGATATTTTCGACTACTAGCGTGAATGTCCCCTTGTAGTTTCTGTTGGTATTTTTGACTACTAGCGTGAATGTCCCCTTGTAGTTTCTGTTGGTATTTTTGACTACTAGCGTGAATGCCCCCTTGTAGTTTCTGTTAGTATTTTTGACTACTAGCGTGAATGCCCCTTGTAGTTTCTGTTGGTATTTTTGACTACTAGCGTGAATGCCCCCTTGTAGTTTCTGTTGGTATTTTTGACTACTAGCGTGAATGCCCCCTTGTAGTGTCTGTTGGTATTTTCGACTACTAGCGTGAATGCCCCCTTGTAGTTTCTGTTGGTATTTTCGACTACTAGCGTGAATGCCCCATTGTAGTGTCTGTTGGTATTTTTGACTACTAGCGTGAATGCCCCCTTGTAGTGTCTGTTGATATTTTTGACTACTAGCGTGAATGCCCCCTTGTAGTTTCTGTTGATATTTTTGACTACGAGCGTGAATGCCCCCTTGTAGTGTCTGTTGATATTTTTGACTACTAGCGTGAATGCCCCCTTGTAGTTTCTGTTGGTATTTTTGACTACTAGCGTGAATGCCCCATTGTAGTGTCTGTTGATATTTTTGACTACTAGCGTGAATGCCCCCTTGTAGTGTCTGTTGGTATTTTTGACTACTAGCGTGAATGCCCCCTTGTAGTGTCTGTTGATATTTTTGACTACTAGCGTGAATGCCCCCTTGTAGTTTCTGTTGGTATTTTTGACTACGAGCGTGAATGCCCCATTGTAGTGTCTGTTGGTATTTTTGACTACTAGCGTGAATGCCCCCTTGTAGTGTCTGTTGATATTTTTGACTACTAGCGTGAATGCCCCCTTGTAGTTTCTGTTGGTATTTTTGACTACTAGCGTGAATGCCCCATTGTAGTGTCTGTTGGTATTTTTGACTACTAGCGTGAATGCCCCCTTGTAGTGTCTGTTGGTATTTTTGACTACTAGCGTGAATGCCCCATTGTAGTGTCTGTTGGTATTTTTGACTACTAGCGTGAATGCCCCTTGTAGTCTCTGTTGTAGTCTAGTGTGAATCTGTTGGTATTTTTGACTACTAGTGTGAATGCCCCATTGTAGTGTCTGTTGGTATTTTTGACTACTAGCGTGAATGCCCCCTTGTAGTGTCTGTTGATATTTTTGACTACTAGCGTGAATGCCCCCTTGTAGTCTCTGTTGGTATTTTTGACTACTAGTGTGAATGCCCCCTTGTAGTTTCTGTTGCTATTTTTGTTAGTTTTCAATCCAACTCGTTGTACAAACAGCAGTGAACATGTCACAGAGCTAGGAGTGGTGGGTCAGGCGCAGAGAGCAGAGGTTTAGGGAAAACCGTATTTATTCCGGTAAGACAGGGCACGCCAAAAACAACAGGCGAAATAATGACCGACCCAAACATGACACCAAACAGTCCGAAAAAATAACAAACACAACCATCCACAAACAGAACAGAGAAACCAATACCGGCATAACCAACAGAAAAGCAAAAGGGAATCGGTGTCAGCTAGTAGACCGGTGACGACGAGCGCCGAGGGCGCCGCCCGAACAGGAAGACAGGTTACCTTCGGTGGAAGTCGTGACAGTACCCCCCCCTGACACATGGATCTTGCAGCACACCGACACCGGCCTCAAGGTCGACACGGAGGGCGAGGCACAGGGCGATCCGGATGGGGGCGATGGAAATCCCTCAGTAGTGATGGATCCAGCACAGCTCAGTAGTGATGGTACCCAGCACCTCTCCTCCGGACCGTACCCCTCCCAGTCCACGAGGTACTGTAGGCCCCTCACCCGGCGTCTAGAGTCCAGAATGGAACGTACTGTGTACGCCGGGGACCCCTCGATGTCCAGAGGGGGCGGAGGGACCTCTGGCACCTCACCTTCCTGCAGGGGACCAGCTACCACCGGCCTGGGGAGAGACACATGAAATGAGGGGTTAATACGATATTAAGAAGGGAGCTGTAACCTATAACACACCTCGTTTATCCTCCTCAGGACTTTAACCTGTCTGGGACTGGGAACCCCGTTCCGCTCCCCCCCGCAACAGCCAGTGAAAGTGCAGGGCGCCAAATTCAAAACAACAAAAATCTCATAATTAAAATTCCTCAAGCATACAAGTATTTTACACTATTTTCACTTTTTATGGCTACAGGGGCATTATTGAGTAGCTTGAATGAAAAGGTGCCCATTATCTCAGTTGCTAATATATGCATATTATTATTAGTATTGGATAGAAAACAATCTAAAGTTTCCAAAACTGTCAAAATATTGTCTGTTAGCACAACAGAACTGATATTGCAGGCAAAACGCTGAGGAAAATCAAAACAGGAAGTGGCTTCTATTTTGAAAACTCAATTTTCCATAGCCTCCTTTTGCTGGATTTTAAGGGATATTAACCAGATTCCTTTTCCTATCACTTCCTCAAAGTGTCAACAGTCTTCAGACATAGTTTCAGGCTTTTATTTTGAAAAATGTGCCAGAAAGATAACATCGCGTCAAGTGGTCACATGAGTTTTGCTTGCGCAACAGAATTTGGACAGCCATTGTTTTCCCCTCTCCTACTGTGAAAGATATTTGCAGTTGATATATTATCGATTATATATTTTAAAAACAACCTGAGGATTGATTATAAAAAACATTTGACATGTTTCTGTGGAGATTATGGTAACTATTTGGAATTTACGTCTGCATTTTCGTGACCGCTCTTTCCTGTGGATTTCTGAACATCACACGACAAACAAGCGGATGTATTTTGGATCTAAAAATCATCTTTATGGAACAAAAGGAACATTTGTTGTGTAACTGGGAGTCTCATGAGTGAAAACATCCGAAAATCATCAAAGGTAAACGATTAACTTGATTGCTTTTCTGATTTTTGTGACCGAGCTACCTGATGCTAAGTGTACTTAATGTTTT
This sequence comes from Oncorhynchus keta, assembly GCF_023373465.1. NCBI lineage: Eukaryota > Metazoa > Chordata > Actinopteri > Salmoniformes > Salmonidae > Oncorhynchus > Oncorhynchus keta. Next base: position 22,472,259 of record NC_068421.1, read on the forward strand.
ATCGTGCGATCGATAAATTTACACAAAGGCTTATATAATAATAATATATGCCATTTAGCTGACGCTTTTATCCAAAGCGACTTACAGTCATGTGTGCATACATTCTACGTATGGGTGGTCCCGGGAATCGAACCCACTACCCTGGCGTTACAAGCGCCATGCTCTACCAACTGAGCCACAGAAGGACCACTGGATTGCTTTCGATGAAAAACACGACAGGTGGATTAACAAAATGCTAAACTGTGTTTTCCTATATTGCACTTGTGATTTCATGAATATGAATATTGGAGAATATTGGAGAATTTTCTGAATATGGCGTCAATGTAAACCCGAGATTTATGGATATAAAATGCATATTATCGAACAAAACATAAATGTACTGTGTAACATGTCATATGACTGTCATCTGATGAAGATTTTCAAGAGGTTATGGAATGATTTTTTTTTTATCGTGCTTTTGTCATTATATCTTTTGTGGTAAAAAATGGTTACGTATTCTCTTTGTTTTGGTGGTGGTCTAACATAAATATATGCTGTGTTTTCGCCGTAAAACATTTAAAAAATCTGACACGCTGGGTAGATGAACAATGTGTTTATCTTTCATTTGAGGTATTGGACTTGTTAATGTGTGGAGGTTAAATATTTCTAAGAATATTTTTGCATTACCTGCGTCACCGTTTCAGCTGAACGGGAGGGTGTAGTTCCTGTAGGGGAACCCATAGGCTTAACAAGTTTGAGGATAGGCATGCATCGGAACAGAGAGGTTTCAAAATAAGAGGCACTTCCTGATTGGATTTTCCTCAGGCTTTCACCTGCAATATCAGTTCTGTTATACTCACAGACAATATTGTTACAGTTTTGGAAACTGAGTGTTTTCTATCCTAATCTGACAATTATATGCATATTCTAGTTTCTGGGGCTGAGAAATAGGCAGTTTCAAATGGGTACGTTTTTTTTAGCCAAAAACGAAAATACTGCCCCCTACACACAAAACGTTAATGCAACCGCTGTGTCAGATTTCAAAAAAGCTTTACGGAGAAAGCAAACCATGCAATAATCTGAGTACAGCCTTTAGACAACAAAGCAGCCAAAAAGATACCTGCCATATAGGGTCATCAACATTAATCAGAAATAACAGTTTAAATATTCCATTACCTTTGATGATCTTCAACAGAATACACTCTCAGGAATCCCAGTTCCATCCTTAAATGTTTCATTTGTTCGATAATGATCTGTTATGTCCAAATATCTTATTTTGTTAGGGCATTTGGTAAACAAATCCAAAAGCGCATTCAGGTCACGCAGAACGTCAGACGAAAAGTTCAAAAAGTTCCGTTACAGCCTGTAGAAACATGCCACACTAAGTATGGAATCAATGTTTAGGATGTTTTTAACATATTACTTCATTAATGTTCCAACTGGACAATTCCTTTGTCTGTACAAATGAAGTGGAACGTAGCTACTTTTCACGTGAGCGCGCCAGACCGAGGCTGTAGCACTCTGCCAGACCACTCACTCAAAGATCCCTTATGAGCCCCCCCTTTAGAGTAGAATCCTCAAAACAGGTTCTAAATACTGGTGACATCTAGTGGAAGCCTTGGGAAGTGAAACATAACTAATATCACCCTGTATCTTCAATGGGGGCTGAGTTGAACAACTACAAACCGATTTCCCACTTCCTGGTTGGATTGTTCTCAGGTTTTCACCTTCCATATGAGTTCTGTTACACTCACAGACATCATTCAAACAGTTTTAGAAACTCCAGAGTGTTTTCTATCCAATACTAATAGTAATATGCATATATTAGCATCTGAGACAGAGTAGGAGGCTGTTCACTCTGGGCACGCTATTCAACCAAAAGTGAAAATGCTGCCCCCTATTCCAAAAAGGTTCAATGGCCTCACACACTGCGGCCCCAGCTTCCGGCAAGGCAGGCAGGCAGAGGGGCAGGTTTCGGGTCGAGAGCCAGACCCGGTCCCCCAGTGCGAACACGGGGGCCCCACTGCGGTGGCGGTCAGCGCTGCTCTTCTGCATCCCATCAGCTTGTTTGAGTGATTCCTGGACGGCTCTCCAGGTCTCCTTTGAGCGCTGCACCCACTCCTCCACTGCATGGTTTAAATCACTGATGAAGGATTTTGAGGCTGATTCCCTGACCTGTCAATGTTTTTAATTTACTGTTTTATACTCTTGTGAATTCAATGTTTTTTACTAGATTACTTGTAGTTTTTCATGTTGTCTGTCTGTAATTTTTTTTATAATGACTGCCTATCTTGGCCAGGGCACTCTTGAAAAATATATTTTAATCTCAATGATACCTTCCTGGTTAAATAAAGGTTAAATAAATAGTACGGCTTCAACCCCAGCCTCGGACACGTCCACCTCCACTATGAACGCCAAAGAGTGGTCCGAATGAGCCAACATGGAAGCGTCGGTAAACAACGCCTTCAGACGACTAAAAGCTCTGTCCGCCTCTGCTGACCACCGTAAACGCACCGCCCCACCCTTCAGCAGTGAGGTAATGGGAGCCGCCACCTGGCCAAAACCCAGGATAAACCTCCGTTAGTAATTGGCAAACCCTAAAAACCACTGCATGTCCTTTACTGTGGTCGGAGTCGGCCAACGTGGTCTCACTCCATCACCACCCCCGAGGTGGAAATGCGATAACCCATGAAGGAAACGGCTTGTTTGGAGAACACACATTTCTCAGCCTTGACGTACAGGTCATGCTCCAGCAGTCGCTCAAGTACCTTGCGCACCAGAGACACATGCGTGGCGCGTGTCACGGAGTAGATCATGATATCATCGTTATACAACACCACACCCTTCCTTTGCAGGTCCCTGAGAATCTCGTCTACGAAGGATTGAAAGATGGCTGGAGCATTCTTCAACTCATACGGCATGACGAGATACTCATAATGGCCAGATGTGGTACTAAACACGATTTTCCACTCATCTCCCTCCCAGATACACACCAAATGATATGCGCTCCTGAGGTCCAGTTTTGTGAAAAAGCGCGCTCCGTGAAATGATTCTACCGCCGTGGCGATGAGGTAGCGAGTAACTAAACCTCACTGTGATGGAATTTAGATCTCTATAATCAATGCACGGACGCAGACCTCCCTCCTTCTTTTTCACAAAAAATAAACTCGAGGGGACCGGTGACGTGGAGGGCCAAATGTACCCCTGTCCCAGAAATTCAGCCACATATGTCTCCATAGCCACTGTCTCCTCCTGTGACACAGGTACACATGATTCCTGGGAAGTGCTGCGTTTACCTGTGCGCAATCCCCTCGTCGATGAGGTGGAAATTGGGTCACCCGCTTCTTACAGAAGCAGATAGCCAAATCAGCATATTCTGAGGGAATGCGCACAGTGGATACGTGGTCTGGACTCTCCACCGTCGCGGCACCGATGGAAACTCCTCTACACCTACCTGAACATTCCTCTGACCACCCTTGGAGAGCCCCGTTTCCATGAAATCCTAGGATTGTGACTAGCCAGCCAGGGAATCGCCAGCACCACTGGAAATGCAGGTGAATCAATAAAGAAGAGAATAATCCGCTCCTGTGTTACCATGTCAAGTGGAACCGTGGCCTCCCTGACCAGCCCTGACCATAACGGTCGGCTATCTAGGGATTGCACGTGGAAGGGTTGACCTATCGGCATCAGCGGAATCCCTAACCTAAGAGCGAGTCCGCGATCCATAAAGTTCCCAGCGTCGCCTGAATTGACTAGCGCCTTATGCTGGAGAGAGGGAGAAAACTCAGGGAAAGAGATAGGTAAAAACATGTGACCAACAGGGAGCTCTGGGTGAGTCTGGTGCTGACTCACCTGAGGTGACAGGGAAGTGCTCTGCCTGCCCTCTCGACTCCCAGACGAGCTCCTCCAGCACCGGTCGGCAGTGTGTCCTCTCCGACCACGGCTGGTGCAGGAGGAGCCTCCTCCTCTGGTTCCCCTCGATGCGGTCCCCCTAAATCCATCGGTATTGGCGCGAGAGGGCCGGGAGGTGGAACTAACAAGGCCCGCGGGCAGCTAGCAGGTTATCCAGTCAGATCTACATGTCTATGAGCTCATCGAGGGAGAGGGTGGCATCCTGACAAGCTAGCTTCCTGCGGACGTCCTCCCGGAGGCTACACCGGTAGTGATCCATCAGGGCCCTGTCGTTCCACCCCACTCCAGTGGCCAAGATCCGAAACTCCAGCACGAAGTCCTGTGCGCTCCTCTTCTCCTGCCTAAGGTGGAACAGCTGTTCAACCCACCGCTCGGCCCTCTGGTGAGTGGTCAAACACAGCCCGGAACCGGCGGGAGAACTCTAGGTAGTGGTCCCTTCCGGAGTCTGCATATTCCACACCACGTTGGCCCACTCCAGGGCTCTGCCCATCAGACAGAGGACGCGGACGCTCACGCTCTCTTCACCAGAGGGAGTCGGGCGAACGGTAGCCAGGTATAGCTCGAGCTGGAGCAAGAATCCCTTGCATCCAGCTGCCGCTCCATCGTACTCCCTTGGGGGCGTGAGATGAAAAGCGCTGGATCCGGATACCGCCGGAGGAGTAGGATGAGCTGACGGAGTGAGAGAAGTGAGAGAATGAGAGAGGGAGGTCAGAGAGAAGTGAGAAAATAAGAGAGGGAGGTCAGAGAGAAGTGAGAGAATAAGAGAGGGAGGTCAGAGAGAAGTGAGAGACTGAGAGAGGGAGGTCAGAGAGAAGTGAGAGACTGAGAGAGGGAGGTCAGAGAGAAGTGAGAGAATGAGAGAGGGAGGTCAGAGAGAAGTGAGAGAATGAGCGAGGGAGGTCAGAGAGAAGTGAGAGAATGAGAGAGGGAGGTCAGAGAGAAGTGAGAGAATAAGAGAGGGAGGTCAGAGAGAAGTGAGAGAATGAGAGAGGGAGGTCAGACAGAAGTGAGAGAAGGAGAGGGGGAGGTCAGACAGAAGTGAGAGACTGAGAGAGGGAGGTCAGAGAGAAGTGAGAGAATGAGAGAGGGAGGTCAGAGAGAAGTGAGAGAATGAGAGGGAGGTCAGAGAGAAGTGAGAGAATAAGAGAGGGAGGTCAGAGAGAAGTGAGAGAATGAGAGAGGGAGGTCAGACAGAAGTGAGAGAAGGAGAGGGGGAGGTCAGACAGAAGTGAGAGACTGAGAGAGGGAGGTCAGAGAGAAGTGAGAGAATGAGAGAGGGAGGTCAGAGAGAAGTGAGAGAATGAGAGAGGGAGGTCAGACAGAAGTGAGAGAAGGAGAGGGGGAGGTCAGACAGAAGTGAGAGAATAAGAGAGGGCGGTCAGAGAGAAGTGAGAGAATGAGAGAGGGAGGTCAGACTTCTGTCTGACATGAGAGAGGGAGGTCAGAGAGAAGTGAGAGACTGAGAGAGGGAGGTCAGAGAGAAGTGAGAGAATGAGAGAGGGAGGTCAGAGAGAAGTGAGAGAATGAGAGAGGGAGGTCAGACAGAAGTGAGAGAATAAGAGAGGGAGGTCAGAGAGAAGTGAGAGACTGAGAGAGGGAGGTCAGAGAGAAGTGAGAGAATGAGAGAGGGAGGTCAGAGAGAAGTGAGAGAATGAGCGAGGGAGGTCAGACAAACGTGAGAGAATAAGAGAGGGAGGTCAGACTTCTGTCTGACATGAGAGAGGGAGGTCAGAGAGAAGTGAGAGAATGAGAGAGGGAGGTCAGACAGAAGTGAGAGAATAAGAGAGGGAGGTCAGACATCTGTCTGACATGAGAGAGGGAGGTCAGAGAGAAGTGAGAGAATAAGAGAGGGAGGTCAGACAAACGTGAGAGAATAAGAGAGGGAGGTCAGACTTCTGTCTGACATGAGAGAGGGAGGTCAGAGAGAAGTGAGAGACTGAGAGAGGGAGGTCAGAGAGAAGTGAGAGAATGAGAGAGGGAGGTCAGACAGAAGTGAGAGAATACGAGAGGGCGGTCAGAGAGAAGTGAGAGAATGAGAGAGGGAGGTCAGACAGAAGTGAGAGAATAAGAGAGGGAGGTCAGACATCTGTCTGACATGAGAGAGGGAGGTCAGAGAGAAGTGAGAGAATAAGAGAGGGAGGTCAGACAAACGTGAGAGAATAAGAGAGGGAGGTCAGACTTCTGTCTGACATGAGAGAGGGAGGTCAGAGAGAAGTGAGAGAATGAGAGAGGGAGGTCAGACAGAAGTGAGAGAATGAGAGAGGGAGGTCAGAGAGAAGTGAGAGAATAAGAGAGGGAGGTCAGACATCTGTCTGACATGAGAGAGGGAGGTCACAGAGAAGTGAGAGAATAAGAGAGGGAGGTCAGACAAACGTGAGAGAATAAGAGAGGGAGGTCAGACTTCTGTCTGACATGAGAGAGGGAGGTCAGAGAGAAGTGAGAGAATAAGAGAGGGAGGTCAGACAGAAGTGAGAGAATGAGAGAGGGAGGTCAGAGAGAAGTGAGAGACTGAGAGAGGGAGGTCAGACAGAAGTGACAGAGGGAGGTTAGACAGAAGTGAGAGAATGAGAGAGGGAGGTCAGAGAGAAGTGAGATAGGGAGGTCAGACAGAAGTGAGAGAATGAGAGAGGGAGATCAGATAGAAGTGAGATAGGGAGGTCAGACAGAAGTGAGAGAATGAGAGAGGGAGGTCAGACAGAAGTGAGAGAATGAGAGAGGGAGGTCAGACAGAAGTGAGAGAATGAGAGAGGGAAGTCAGAGAGAGGGCATGGGCCCAGTCAAATGTTTGACCCAGCTGGCTAGAGTTGTGTTTGAAGGGCCTGGCAACACACACACACACACACGCACGCACGCACGCACGCACGCACGCACGCACGCACGCACGCACGCACGCACGCACGCACGCACGCACGCACGCACACACACACACACACACACACACACACACTAGGAGGCTGTTTTGAAGCTCACACATGTCTAGGCCACAGGTGGGAAGGGAGCCCCTGTTTAATTTTCAGCCACCTTGTGATGTTTGCAGTGGGTGCCAGAGTCCATGACACACAGGCACTGTATCACCACTACAGAGGACTAGCAGTGTGCAATGTTTACTGTCTCTACCTCAGATCACACCTAGAGCTGAACAATAGGATCTATACAACCCCGAGTCAGCAGTCTGCCCACATGGACTGAAGGGTGTGAGAGGAGGAGAATGGAGAGTGGAAAGAGAAGGAGACACTGGGAGGGAGATCGAGGGAAAGAGGTTGTAAGGCAACGGGTTTGAGGAAAAGGGCAGAGAGGGAGAGGGAACAAGAGAGAAAGATCAAATGAAAAAGTGAAGCCTTGAGAGATGGATGGTGAGGGGATGAGAGTGATGGAAACAACAGGGAGAAGGACAGAGAATTGGAGAAACAGAGAGAGAGAAGTGGACATAGACAGATGAATGGGGGAATGCACAGACAAAAAGTACATCCATTTTAAAGCATGACCATTGGACTGTGAAGAAGTATATGTTATGATGGACCCAGCACGGGTCAGTTGGGGCAGTCTGTACCACATCCAAACCCCTGGCTGTCTACGGATAAATACCTTCTCCCCTATTTCACTCTCTCCATCCCCCCTGTCTCGTGCTCTCTTTGATGAACAACACTCCATCTTTAATCCCTGCTGCTCCCACTGAACTATATAAACTATTAACTGCACATCCAGTAAATCCCACAGCAGAAAGCAGCCTGTAAAATTGCCTACGGGCCCCAGTAAAGTGGCCTTGCTGTATGACATGATGGGGGCTAAAAACAGTCATTTCCCACTACAGGCTTTCTCAAATTGAGTCTTATCCACTGCCTCCGTCAAGGTTTTTTCTCTCTTTTCTGTGGGCGCCAACCCTTCCCCTTGCCCCCTCTTCCCATCCTCCACACACCCTCCACCTCTCTTTTCTGTGGGCGCCAACCCTCCCCTTGCCCCCTCTTCCCATCCTCCACACACCCTCCACCTCTCTTTTCTGTGGGCGCCAACCCTCCCCCTTGCCCCCTCTTCCCATCCTGCACACACCCTCCACCTCTCTTTTCTGTGGGCGCCAACCCTCCCCTTGCCCCCTCTTCCCATCCTCCAAACACCCTCCACCTCTCTTTTCTGTGGGCGCCAACCCTCCCCCTTGCCCCCTCTTCCCATCCTCCACACACCCTCCACCTCTCTTTTCTGTGGGCGCCAACCCTCCCCTTGCCCCCTCTTCCCATCCTCCACACACCCTCCACCTCTCTTTTCTGTGGGCGCCAACCTTCCCCCTTGCCCCCTCTTCCCATCCTCCACACACCCTCCACCTCTCTTTTCTGTGGGCGCCAACCCTTCCCCTTGCCCCCTCTTCCCATCCTCCACACACCCTCCACCTCTCTTTTCTGTGGGCGCCAACCCTTCCCCTTGCCCGCTCTTCCCATCCTCCACACACCCTCCACCTCTCTTTTCTGTGGGCGCCAACCCTTCCCCTTGCCCCCTCTTCCCATCCTCCACACACCCTCCACCTCTCTTTTCCTTAAATCGCACTGTCATCAGCAGCCAGAGGGATTATGGGGGAAAGGGCTGACCCTGGTGATGCGATGGGGGATATGATGGGACCTGTCCTCCAGTCAGTCGGCCTACAGACGAGTCATTATGGGGCGACGGACATGATGGGTGTCTGGCCGAATGGCCACGTTTAACCTCTCACATCCTGAGCAAGTCTAGCTCTGAGGGCTGCTTATGTGGGGACGGGGGCTTTGGGAGAATGCAATAGAGAGTTGCGTTGGTTAGGAGGCACATCACATTGTGAGGAGGGGAGGGGTAGTTTGTTACTTCAGAATTGGAGGCTAAGCCATATCTGTGTCAGCTGAGAATAACAACCTATCCCTCAACGTAACCATGACTAACGAGATGATTGTGGACTACAGGAAAAGGAGAACCAAGCACGCCCCCATTCTCATCGACGTGGCTGTAGTGGAGCAGGTTGAGAGCTTCAAGTTCCTTGGTGTCCACAATAACAACAAACTAGAATGGTCCAAACACACCAAGACAGTCGTGAAGAGGGCACGACAAAGCCTATTCCCCTTCAGGAAACTAAAAAGATTTGGTATGGGTCCTGAGATCCTCAAAAGGTTCTACAGCTGCAACATCGAAAGGATCCTGACTGGTTGCATCACTGCCTGGTACGGCAATTGCTTGGCCTGCGACTGCAAGGCACTTCAGAGGGTAGTGCGTACGGCCCAGTACATTACTGGGGCAAAGCTGCCTGCCATCCAGGACCTCTACACAAAAAGGCTTCTCAACAGTTTTTACCCCCAAGCCATAAGACTCCTGAACAGGTAACCAAATGGTTACCCGGACTATTTGCATTGTGCCTCCCCCCAACCCCTCTTTTACGCTGCTACTCTCTGTTCATCATATATGCATAGTCACTTTATCCACAGCTACATGTACATACTACATCAATAAGCCTGACTAACCGGTGTCTGTATATAGCTTTGCAACTGTTATTTTCAAATGTCTTTTTACTGTTGTTTTATTTCTTTACTTACACACACACACACACACACACACACACACACACACACACCTTTTTTTTCGCACTATTGGTTAGAGCCTGTAAGTAAGCTTTCACTGTTAGGTCTACTACACTTGTTGTATTCGGTGCAAGTAACAAATAAACTTTGATTTGATTTGCATTTACTGAAAACCCCTGTAATATGAGTTAGACACTGTGCCATCTCAGTCTTCCATTTCCTGAGTCAGACACACTCACAGACTTTGTGGATTGGGTGGGTTCAGTACGCACACCCACCCTCTTCTTCCACCCTCCTCCCACTCCTCCTCAAATATCTCACCCTCTACATGTCCAGGCAGTGGGGGAGCTGAAATCGCATTCACTGCGCCTCCCGTCGCTGACCTGAATCTGACAGCGGCCCGCAATAACAGCTCCAAGACTGAAGAAGAGGAGGAGTGCGAGAGAAAGAGAGAGAGGATAGAGAGAGGGAGAGAGCAGGATAGGAAAGATAGATAAATAGAGAGGGTGAGAGAGAGAGAGAGAGAGAGAGGAAGGGAGAGAGAGAGAAGGAAATAGAGTGCATGGAGGAAATAACAAATGTTTTTCAAAAAAATAAAATGATCCAATGTCACCGCAGTAGGTGGGGAAACAGGAGGTGGCAGGTCTGGGAGGCAAGGGGCAAGGGGCTGGGCAGGATAGTGTTTCTATGGGATGGGTTGACAGAAAGAGAAAGCTGGGGAGAGAGAGAAGCTGGGGTGAGAGGGGGGATTGGGTTGTGCTGGTGTTGATGAGGGCATGTGAAGAGGTACAGTGCCCGTGTCTGCCCACCTCACGCCCTCCAACACCCCCAAACTCCCAGCCCAGCCCACCCCTCCCAGCCCAGTCCACCCCTCCCCACCCAGCCCAGTCCACCCCTCCCCACCCAGCCCATACCTCAACCTCGTTACACTCCTACCATCACACACCCACAGCACACCACCGGTTTTCCTCTTATTTTAGCCCCAGCAGCAGTCTACTCTCCCACCTTCTCTCTCTCTCTCTTTTATTTTTTCCCTTCCTCTCTTCCAGCCTTACAAGCCCCATGGTGTCATAGCGTCTCCTGTCTGAGGCCAGGAAGTGTTGGAGTGGAGGGTCACACAGGAGAGAACCTGTATGTGTCTGTCCGTGTGTGCCTGTATGTGACATGGTCACAAACACACACACACACACGCACGCACGCACGCACGCACGCACGCACGCACGCACGCACGCACGCACGCACACACACACACACACACACACTGTACCAGTCAAAAGTTTGGATACAACTATTTTGAAGATGTAATATAATTCATAGCCTGCCATCCACCAGAGCAGACACACACACACACACACACACACACACACACACACACACACACACACACACACACACACACACACACACACACACACACACACACACACACACACACACACACACACACACACACACACACACACACACACACACACACACACACACACACACACACACACTGTACCAGTCAAAAGTTTGGATACAACTTTTTCTACATTGTAGAATAATATTGAAGACATCAAGACTATGAAATAACACATATGGAAGCATGTAGTAACCAAAAAAGTGTTAAACAAATCAAATGATATTTTATATTTAAGATTCTTCAACCCTTTAATCCCTATGAAGCCCCTCTATCTCTCTCCCTTTCTCTTACATTAAAACACTCCCTCTCTCAATATCTTTCTTTCCCCCTCTCTCCCCTTTTCTTTTTAAATCAAACTCTCCCCCTCCCGTTTTCTCTCAAATTAATGCAAACGTAGCGTCAAACATAAATACATCTTCAGTATAGCTGTTTTCCCTTTCATGTAAATGACGATACTATGCCATTATTAATGATTGGTTGAAGTTCATACAAAAAGAATGGCCGTGGATATAGTATGTCTCTTTGGACCAGGCAGCTATGGAGTCATCCAAAATATATGTGTGTCTGTGTATGCGAGAAACGGAGAAAGGGAGAGACAGAGAGTGAGAAAGATAGTGTGTGTGTGTGTGTGTGTGTGTGTGTGTGTGTGTGTGTGTGTGTGTGTGTGTGTGTGTGTGTCTGCTCTGGTGGATGGCAGGCTATGAATTATATTACATCTTCAAAATAGGCCCTGGCGCCAACGCTGAAGCTGCGGCACATCTTCAATTTCAAGATGCTGGGAGGAGAAGAAAATAAGAGTATAGACGAAAAAAGAGAGAGAGAGGCTGAGGAGGACGTCAGAGAGGGAAAAAAGAGAGCAGATTCAATCTTGGAGTACCTTACAAATGTTTGCGTCAGGTTACTTGTTTAAAGGAGAAGAAGAAGGAAGAGAGAAGAGAAAGGAGAGGAGAGGTAATGTCCACAGCTCTTTTTTTCCCTTCTCTCCTTTCCCTGCTCCCCCCCCAAACTGCAGTGAAAAGATTAAATTGTTTACGAGCTCGAAGCCTGGCTGGCTAGAACGGATGAGCCAAGAGCGACAGAGATAGACATTCTAATTCGCAGCTGTACTTAGCGGCCCGGTCCCACTAATTCTTTTATCTGGCTTCAACACTCCGGGCAGCAGCCACATTCAGAAGAGGAGAAAAAAACGGTGTGAAAGAGGCAAAAATTATAGTTTTATACGCTGATAAAAAATCTTGACTTGAATACTTGATTTATTTTTTTCCCCTTCTCCCTCTCCCCCATTTTCTTCTCCCTTTCCCTTGTTTCGCTCTCTCTTCCCTTTCTCCCTCTCCCCCCTTTTCTTCTCCCTTTCCCTTGTTTCGCTCTCTCTTCCCTTTCTCCCTCTCCCCCCTTTTCTTCTCCCTTTCCCTTGTTTCGCTCTCTCTTCCCTTTCTCCCTCTCCCCCTTTTCTTCTCCCTTTCCCTTGTTTCGCTCTCTCTTCCCTTTCTCCCTCTCCCCCTTTTCTTCTCCCTTTCCCTTGTTTCGCTCTCTCTTCCCTTTCTCCCTCTCCCCCCTTTTCTTCTCCCTTTCCCTTGTTTCGCTCTCTCTTCCCTTTCTCCCTCTCCCCCTTTTCTTCTCCCTTTCCCTTGTTTCGCTCTCTCTTCCCTTTCTCCCTCTCCCCCTTTTCTTCTCCCTTTCCCTTGATTCGCTCTCTCTTCCCTTTCTCCCTCTCCCCCTTTTCTTCTCCCTTTCCCTTGTTTCGCTCTCTCTTCCCTTTCTCCCTCTCCCCCCTTTTCTTCTCCCTTTCCCTTGTTTCGCTCTCTCTTCCCTTTCTCCCTCCCCTTTTCTTCTCCCTTTCCCTTGTTTCGCTCTCTCTTCCCTTTCTCCCTCTCCCCCATTTTCTTCTCCCTTTCCCTTGTTTCGCTCTCTCTTCCCTTTCTCCCTCTCCCCCCTTTTCTTCTCCCTTTCCCTTGATTCGCTCTCTCTTCCCTTTCTCCCTCTCCCCCTTTTCTTCTCCCTTTCCCTTGTTTCGCTCTCTCTTCCCTTTCTCCCTCTCCCCTTTTCTTCTCCCTTTCCCTTGTTTCGCTCTCTCTTCCCTTTCTCCCTCTCCCCCCTTTTCTTCTCCCTTTCCCTTGATTCGCTCTCTCTTCCCTTTCTCCCTCTCCCCCTTTTCTTCTCCCTTTCCCTTGTTTCGCTCTCTCTTCCCTTTCTCCCTCCCCCTTTTCTTCTCACTTTCCCTTGTTTCGCTCTCTCTTCCCTTTCTCCCTCTCCCCCCTTTTCTTCTCCCTTTCCCTTGTTTCGCACTCTCTTCCCTTTCTCCCTCCCCCTTTTCTTCTCCCTTTCCCTTGTTTCGCTCTCTCTTCCCTTTCTCCCCTCTTCTCACAAAGAGGGCCACCCGACTGTATTATTAACCCTTTATCTTGACTGAGCAGAAAGACGTTTTCCAGCATCTCCTTCACTGAGGCTTCTCTGATGGTGATGGGGGGAGTCTGTGTGTATTTGTGCATGTGTGTTTGTTTGTGTGGTGTCAGTGTGTGTGTGGATAGGGTCATAGTGGTACATGTGTGTATTTGGGGGGTGTAGGGGGTAGGGGCCTGGAGGATAGCAGAGGTGTGTGTTGGTGTGAGTGTGTGTGGGTGTGTGAGTTGGTGTGGGTGTGGGTGTGTGTGGGTGTGTGTGAGTTGGTGTGGGTGTGGGTGTGGGTGTGGGTGTGGGTGTGGGTGTGTGTGAGTTGGTGTGGGTGTGGGTGTGTGTGAGTTGGTGTGGGTGTGGGTGTCTGTGGGTGTGTGTGTGTGGAGGGGATACAGCATGGAGAAGAATTAATGTTATCTTCCAGGCAGAAGAGGGAAGAGGGGAGATAAGAAGCTGCAGCAGCTGGGGGAGAATCAGGCGTGCGAGAAGTCGTGTTTCGAGGGGGCCGCTGTTGTAAATTCACTGGATATTCAGAGCAAGCCATGCTGGTCTCTCTCTCTCTCTCTCTCTCTCTCTCTCTCTCTCTCTCTCTCTCTCTCTCTCTCTCACTCACTCACTCACTCACTCACTCACTCACTCACTCACTCACTCACTCACTCACACTCTCTCTCTCTCTCTCTCTCTCTCTCTCTCTCTCTCTCTCTCTCTCTCTCTCTCTCTCTCTCTCTCTCTCTCTCTCTCTCTCTCTCTCTCTCTCTCTCTCTCTCTCTCTCTCTCTCTCAATTCAATTCAATTCAATTCAAGGGCTTTATTGTCATGGGAAACATGTGTTAACATTGCCAAAGCAAGTGAGGTAGACAACAT